>NC_133206.1:24268122-24430622 GCF_958299795.1 Porites lutea | reverse complement strand
CGAGATTTGGGTGCTTCGTGCTTCGGTCTTCGTTTTCTAGTGCTTCGTTTTCGAAACTGTCGGGTAAAACACATCATGGTACACAATGAAGCTGTATGCTGCTGGTGACTTGACAAGGGACTGTCTCGTGTTTTTAAAGGACAGACAGGTCTCGAGTTTTGGGTGCTTCATGTTCGATTTTTGGGTGCTTCGTTTTCGAGATTTGGGTGCTTCGTGCTTCGGTCTTCGTTTTCGAAACTATTCGTTTTCGAGTTTTGGGTGCTTCGTTTTCGAGATTTGGGTGCTTCGTGCTTCGGTCTTCGTTTTCGAGTGCTTCGTTTTCGAAACTACCGTAGCCAGCGTTTAGGGTAAAAATCCGTTAAAAATGGGCAATTATACCATCTTTGAGATGTTCGAAAATCCTAGGTTTGGTTAGTCTGTTACACAGCCGTTTTTAGGCAAGCAAGAAGTTTTACAACAAATGTTCCGAAAATTCTAGATCTCAAATCGTCTCCCGCACAGATATTTTCCGAAAATTGACGTTGGGTGCCCCTGACTAGGTGGTACGCCCGTGATTCTGTGAGTCAGACACCACCGCATTATGAAATCACTTGCGCACCAAAAGGAAATATAAAGGCTAATATGTTCTAACTTGGGTAAGCGAGTGTTATTGTAATGCCATGGTGGAAATTTCCGGAAATTTCGGTTGGTTCATCAAATGGAACGGACCATTTCGGTTTGGTCCGACCGGAATATTCGGGACCAGCTTTGAAGCCAGGTGGTCCACTGTGACCGGTCTGGTCATTTCGGTCGGTCGGACAGAAATGTCCCTTTCCATTTGCCAAAATTGTTGTCCCCAGTACCGCTCTTTTCTATCCTGCTTACAAGACCAAGTAGTTTCCATTGAAAAGTATAGTGCTGTGAGTAAAGCATGACATCTCAAATAGTTTGAATCAGTTGCAGTTTTTTTCGATTTTTGATATTTGCCATTAACAGTGTCAAATAACTAACGCAACACGACACGTAGGTGAAAAAAAAGTGTGTGTAATCACGGGTAGCCCAAGCTCGAAATATGAGCATCGGCGAGCATCGGCATTGTTGCGTAGCATTCAAATTATAAGGATTTGTATGGGAAAAAAACCTATTGTTTCTGTAACCTACGAAAATGAAAGGATTTCAATAAAAAACAGCTTACCTTTCGTAAAATGTGTGTTACGTCTCTCCTGTGTGGTAAATCTTTATATAGAGAGAAAACCGTTTACCTAAAAACCCATAAAACCGCCATAAATCAGCCCGTGGACCACACAGGAGAGACGTAACACACATTTTAAGTAAGGTAAGCTGTTTTTTATTGAAATCCTTTCATTAATTTAGTAATGAGTGTGCTGCGAAGCCACAACAAAAAAACGCGCGGTGGCTTGGGTCGGGTCTATGCAACCGGAATGTACCGTTCCATTGAGCACGTGAAGTTGAATGGAAAGCCCCTTAGGTGGCGCGCCCGTGATTCTGTGAGTTAGACACTAAGGTGTTATGAAATCACTTGCGCAATAACTGGAAAATTAAGGGGTATACAAGCAAGCTATAAAAGCTATATGTCTGTCTTATAGTGTTTTGTAATAGGTGATTTTCTTGTAGGAGACCCTCCGCCAGTTATATTTTTCGGCATTTATTAGGAAAAGATTTGTTTTTTCGTTACAAATAAAACACGCGCAGCAAAATTCCATTTCCGGCACTTTTAGTACGTCCTGAAAACTGGAAAGCACAGTACGTAACCGGTTATGTGGAAGAAGGCTTTTCTTTTTCTTTTTAATATTTATGTAGAAAAATACTGTTGCGATCTGTTCACTGAGAATCTCTGCTAATGCGGTTACATTTTTGAAAACAATATTTTTGTCGTCTCGCGTTTTTTTCGCTGGCGGCCTTTTGCTTTTTATCACCTGGAGACTTTGGTTTGGTTTTAGTTTGATTATTTCACTTCGTAGTTACAAAGAAACGCTTCGGCGTGGCCCACACAATGTAAATAAATTTGAGTAAAGTGGCCGAGTGTTCTGAAATTGCTCTGTTGGAAAGGACATTTGTAATTTTTACAATAAAATCGATGGTGTGTTTACGGAAGTTTCGGTTATCATCGTATGAGTTAGCGAGATGGACACACGATGACGTGCGAGTAATAAGGGACGGACCATTAGAAAACTTATTGGGGGGGGGGGGCGGGCGAAGTACAAAAAAAATATTCGCGCAAGGGAAAATTAAATGAAAAACAATTCATGCACGCCAATTAATCCTAAAAAATATTCATGCTATGGCCCCCAAAAAATTCATACAAGGAATTTGATAACGAAAAAAAATTCCTGCGGCTCGGAAATTTCCCTCCCCGCCCCCCATAACTTTTCTAATGGTCCGTCCCCAAGTTCCAGGGATTTCTTATAGTTCCCGATCTTCAGTCCTGCAATATGTTGTCAACACTTCCTTTGTTTTATATTGCGTAATCGGTCAATTCAGATGACCGTCGTGCACGTTTCCAAGGCTTGCGTGTCATCATACTGCGTGACAAGCGCCTGGAGATAGACCACGAATCATCTAACACGGCGAAGTGGGTTTATACTCATCCCGTCAAAAGCTTTCTCTACAGCAGGGGAAACCAAATTGAAGCGTACACTAGGTTTACTGGCTGACGCACCTCTAAATTTCCTTTTTTCTTCTACTTCGGATCCCCCGGCTCTTTCGCAACTAAGCCCCCCGCCCTGCCCCGCTTTCTGGCGATACGTGATTCTCTACACAATAGGATCACCACTCGCCTAACCCAACATTTTGCACTAAATGAGAATTTAGGTTTAACCTTGGGTTAGGGGAAGGGTAGGTAAGCTGTTTTCGAGAATTCCAAGAACAGCGTACATTTACACTACACTTGAGCTCACAAGCAGAGACATTTACAGTGTAAAGTAATGTAAGGGATATACCCGGAGTAGTCAACAGAAAAAAATCAGTAGCAATAAAGTGATTTGTACAAATTGATAACGGAAATCGGTGAAAATCGATAAAGTAAATTGCTGTGTCAAATCGATATTATCGATTTTTCATGATTTTATCGATTGAAAACGGAAGACCGCCATTGTTGTTTATTTTTGGCATGAGTTTGTAGTGCAGCTGAGAAAACACATCCACGAGTAACAAATGATCAGCAGACAAAATGAGAAATGTGGTAACTATTACACACGCAATGTTCCCTCTAAAACCCTTTATTTTGTACGTAACAACAAAAACGGTTCAGTTACATTCAGTTCTGACAGGCAAGGTAGTATCACGAGAAATACAACCTTTAAGATAAAGACTCCCTAGCCTAAACTTCAGACGTTCCTTCAAATCGGGATTCAGGCTAATCCCTCAATAGCTTTCATTGTTTCCCGTTATCGATCGATAAAAATCACTTGATTGCTAACGATCTTTATCGATTTCGTTTCCTATCTATTGCCCACTCTGGCATGCAACTACACTCCGAACTACACGAACGTTATTTTATGAATCGAAAGAGTGGGAGATCTAAATCCTAAAAACCTGAGCGCCTACAAACATAGCCAATATTAGACATCACTAAGAGGAAGATTTTAAAGAAAAGATATTTTAAGAGTTTTTAAAGATTTATTTTAAAGTGATAAATGCTTGATAAACAATACACGTGATAAATGTTTGATCCTTTGACTCTCAATTGCAACTCAATTGTCAATAAATTTGCTGTTTGCATGAATTCAGTTTTCATTTTTTGATCAACAGATGTCTCTTGCGATATAAATCGATGGAATCGGTAAAAATCAAAATAAATTCATTTGATAAACGAAACGAGTGTACTGTGTCATCGATTTCTACCGGATTGATCGATACAATCGATAGTCAATCAAATCAGATTTACTGATTTTTATCGATTTATCGATCGACAAATCGATACCGATTTTTATCAATTGACTACTTCGGGGGTATAGAATGATAAATTTGAGACTTCACGAGACTGCAAGTTTCAAAATTCGAGACCGAGACTTGAGCGCTTTTATCAATTTCTAGCCCGAGACTTTACTTCTAAAAAATCCGAGCCCAAGACTCAAAGCGCCGAAAATTTCGAGATAATAGTACAAATAAAGCCAAATAAAATGACCGAAAATGCCAGTAGAAGCTAGCAGAAACCCACCAATACAGATGTGTGCTCCATCTAGCTCAGTCCAATAAGCTGTACCCATGAACTCTGAACAAATCGACTCCTGAAGACCCTTACGGATAGAAAAAGTGGCAAATCCGAGACTCCGAGACCCATAAGCAGAGAAAAAAAATCAAGTCTCCCAGACGCAAAAATCACCTGAAAACGAGACTTTGAGACCCATCAAAAACGCTTCCGAGATTTGGAGATAGCGCTAAAATTTTCTGAGACCCATGTTTTTCGAGGTACCATTCTATACCCTTAATATACACTTGATTGTTTTATCCTGAGTGTGTGTGATATTTACTCTTCACAGAAGAGGGAACCTGGGCCCGTTGGAAAGTGGAGTACGATTAGCTGATGCAAAATAATCAAGGATCTTTCCAGTAGCTGTTCTGTATTAACCTGTCTGTGGATGTTTACTTCATTGTCACCTTTAAGACCGTTGAGACTGTTTAAAAATGACCTTCGTCCATTGATGTATGATATGCATATGCATGGCTTAGGTTTTATGAGGTCTTTCTATTTTTGGTGCAATAAATTACTTTAATGTCATTGAATCCATATTTTTACTCCATACTTAAAAAGAAAAATTTCAATTTTTAAAACTTGTTAAACTACTCGTTATTGAGTATTATTATACATCAGACTCACTATGAAAAATCTGATTGGTCGAGAGCATTCAATCAATTCACAATAGCTTGTGAACTTGACCAGATATTGCATTTATCATGTCAAGTTCAACGTCTGCCTGGTTACCAAGCCCCTTGGAGTGTTCTCCTCAGAAACAGAATGGCTGAATGTCTTCTTTTGCCTATTGTTTAAAAAGTGTATAATAAACAATTATTGAATTCGGTTTTCGCATGATATCATGAATTATCAAAACCTCGTGTCTGTATTATCTGCCTCAGCCTTCGGCTTCGGCAGATAACACAGACCTCGGTTTTGATAATTCATGATATCATGCTCAACCTCATCCAATAATTGTTTATTGTATCTTGGTTTGGCTTTTCAGTTTGCATCATGGGTATGACATGGAGAAGATAACAATTATTAGTATATACACACTCAGTGATCTAGGTGATTTAACCAATCCGATTGGTTCGCTATCTCGGACTGTTCAACAATATTCACCTCCTGTGAGCTCGGTGTTTTTCCCATTTTTTTTTAGAGAACGATCTTTTAAAAGTCGACAAAATCCTAGGGCTGACTTTTATTAAGGCAAGAAAAGACTTAGAAGGATTCAATACGGCATTTTTCAATTTACTGTAGCTGAGTTTTGTGTTCGATGGATTGTTTACAACTCCCGTGTATTCGCGTAGGAGAAGCCGTTTCGTGAACTCAGCGTTTTCTAACAAGAAAATTTTGGCTCAAAAATCGAAGTTTATTTATGACAAACAAATTTAAAAGGAAATGTTTGCAGAAATTCTACGTTTCAAGTAAACAGGAAAAAAATGATATAGGAAGACGACGTCTTACCTCGAGCAACCGAACCGCCATTTTTGTCAGCACTTCATGCGAACTGAACGACACAACAAACCCTTTTGGCTATAAACTTGGCGAGTCAACAGAAAACAACAAAGCTCTACTTTTCTTCTCAGGTAAGGAAACAGTTCAAACGTTTAGCGGTTCCATTTAAGCCATTACGCTGTTGCTGCGAAATGATAAACTTGTGAATTGCCATGTTTGAAAATTCTGCAAAGATCTATTCTTAAACTTACGCGTGATTTGATCTGTCAATCCAATCGTACTTTTGAATGGTTTCCTCTCTGATTTTGTTGAGATCACTTCGTGTGTATATACTAAAACGATTATTCTTTTCAATCTCGGTGAATAGTGGCTTTGGGAATATTTCACTGATATTTACTTCCCCGCTTTCGCGGCTCGGTCAATATCACGCCACTATTCACTTCGATTTCAAGGAATAATTGTTAAGTATTGTTAAAATTTGTAAATTAATGAATTTGAAGCAGATTGTAATAGTAGATGTCCTTTTGTACTACATTGTAGTTTTTATTGTTAGAAGTACAATAATGTGGAAATTTGTGTGGAATTTAATACTTGTAATTTTTGAAACTACATTGTATAGACAGGGATAACTGACTTCAAGGAGAGTTCATTCTGACCAGCCTTGTGAAACGTTTTCAAAATGTTAGAATGATTTGTTTTAAAAATTTGAGCTTTCAAGTCTCTGTCGGTGTCCATGGTAAAGAGTGCTTTGGAGTTCCCAAGTGAGTCAAAAACACTTTGCTTGAAGAAATCTGTAACCTCTCTACCACCAGTGTGTTAAAACATCCCAGCTTAACAAATTTGTTAGAGCCAGGACAAAATTAGGATAATCATGGTGGTTTAATCATGGTTAGAAGTACAATAATGTGGAAATTTGTGTGGAATTTAATACTTGTAATTTTTGAAACTACATTGTATAGACAGGGATAACTGACTTCAAGGAGAGTTCATTCTGACCAGCCTTGTGAAACGTTTTCAAAATGTTAGAATGATTTGTTTTAAAAATTTGAGCTTTCAAGTCTCTGTCGGTGTCCATGGTAAAGAGTGCTTTGGAGTTCCCAAGTGAGTCAAAAACACTTTGCTTGAAGAAATCTGTAACCTCTCTACCACCAGTGTGTTAAAACATCCCAGCTTAACAAATTTGTTAGAGCCAGGACAAAATTAGGATAATCATGGTGGTTTAATCTATGTCCTTTTAATAACTCTGTGTATTATGTTTAAGTCTGCAAACTATTGATGAAAAGGAAGCTACTCTTGCACGGTATGTCTTGTTTCAGGTAAAAGGGCAAATGGTAATAACCTTTTTGTAAAAGTGCTTGATTGTTTATCAAATTGCAAGGCTAATTGTAAATGGAAGAAGTTTGTGGCTCTCAATCCTCCTTGATGAGATGACAGTCAAATTCATCCCATCGCATTGAACTTGGCCATCATCACCACAAATGACTCCATATCTGCAGCCATTGCTGTCAGAACCTTCAGAGATGCTTCCTTGAGGATGCCACATTTTTTTGTAGTAACATCCTTTATCAGCCTTAGTGGTAGGCTTGGGGTTTTCATCTGTGTCTTCGCAGTTCCAGTCATCCAAGGCCACAATCTTTCCTTTAACATCGCAAGAAATTCCATGGCACGCCCTCTCCATTAGATGCGCGACTAATCCCGCTGCCTGGCTCATACCGTGCACCGTTTTGAAAACACCCAAGTGGAGGAAGTACTGTGGTGGGTGAAGGTGTAAACGAGGTTGTGGGGATGGGGGTTGATGTTGGTGCAAGGATGGAGCTGGAGGACACAGGACCAGTAGTAGTTATTTTACACTTCCAGTCATCAAGTGCTGCCACTTGGATGTCATCTGTACAATAAGTCCCATAGCACCATCCCTCTCCATTAGACCCCTTGCTAATCACGCTTCTAGGTTAATACCAAATACCATTTTGGAAACACCCCACTGGAGTAGTGACTGTAGTTGGTGTAGGTGCCGTGGTGGTAGTAGGAGCATCAGTGGTACAGTAAAAACCCGCGAGTAAGAACCTACATTTTCTGGAGTTAGCCTAAACAGGTTCTTATTTGAATGGTAGTTAACACCATTTTAGGCTATTTAGGTTTTTAAATAGGTTCTTATTTCTGTAAAAAAATAATAATAATAATAAAAAACACGCTATAATACAAGATGGTAATCAGCCTATTTGTCAATTTTAAAATGCGATACAACGATATTAATCTTTTGCACTTTATTTTTTTATTACGTCAATAAATTAGCACTTTTATTTGCACAGCAATGCCAAGTTCCTAATTCTCCAAACAGGATTCTTCACAGTTTTGCAGCTGCATTTCAATAATATGTTTTTAAAAAATAAGAACCTGTTTTTCATTTTGTAGGCTAAACAGGTTCTTGTTTATAGGGGATATAAATGGCAAATTTTAGGCTAACAGGTTAATAATTTTCAGGTTCTTAATCGTGGGTTTTTACTGTAGAGGTAGCAGGATCTGCGATAGTTGGTTTGCAATTAAAGTCATCCCATGCTATCAAACCGCCACTATGTGAACAATAAATGCCATAACACCACCCATTTCCATCTGATCCTCTGCTAACCTCACTGCCTGCTGGGTACCATTTGCCATCCAAGCCAATGCAGCCAACTTCTGTGTCTTCGCAGTTCCAGTCATCCCAGGCCACAATCTTTCCTTTGGTATCGCAAGATAATCCATGGCACCAGCCCTCTCCATTAGATGCACGGTTAATCTCGCTGCCTGGTTCATACCATGCACCGTTTTGAAAACACCCAAGTGGAGGAAGTACTGTGGTGGGAGAAGGTGTAGAAGAGGTTGTGGGGATGGGGGTTGATGTTGGTGCAAGGATGGAGCTGGAGGACACAGGACCAGTAGTAGTTGTTTTACACTTCCAGTCATCAAGTGCTGCCACTTGGCTGTCATCTGTACAATAAGTCCCATAGCACCATCCCTCTCCATTAGACCCCTGGCTAATCACGCTTCCAGGTTCATACCAAATACCATTTTGGAAACACCCCACTGGAGTAGTGACTGTAGTTGGTGTAGGTGCCGTGGTGGTAGTAGGAGCATCAGTGGTAGAGGTAGCAGGACCTGTGGTGGTTGGTTTGCAATTAAAGTTATCCCATGGTGTCAAACTGCCATCATGTGAACAAAAAAGGCCATAACACCACCCATTTCCATCTGATCCTCTGCTAACCTCACTGCCTGCTGGGTACCATTTGCCATCCAAGTCAATGCAGCCAACTTCCGTGGGTTTCTCGGTAGTATCAGGCAGAGGTGGTTCGGTATTTTGTGGAACCTTGGTCACAGGCATCCCATTGATAAACCAAGGAATAAGGATGACAACTGCCAATGGTAACATTCCTGCTGTTTTGTGCAATAATCTGTAAACATAACACAATGATTAAATGTTGTTGCAGAGAGGATTTAAATTCGAACCGTTTCAGAGTCAAATTCCAGTGAATCATCCAGACTCAACAGAATTAGCCCGGAGAAAGTGGACGGTGGAATATATTTTATATACTCTAAATTTTCCTCGACTTAGAGAACACCTCAAAACTGGTAAAAGCACATCAATTTTCCATTAAAAAAGACTGTATGCCATATGCAAAAAAGCCCTCACAAATTTTTTAACTGGGGAGGAATCAACGAAGAGAAAGAGAGGATTCCTTGGCCTCTCACCTCCCCTCCTTTTTTTCGTACTCACCTGTTCTTTCATTGAGCCGTCCCCATAATCTGAACGCGTGGAACATACTAAAAACGAGTGTACTTGCGAAGCGTTTGATGAAAATGATTGTTGATGATTGTTTCATGCAAATGAAACTAATAGACCAATTTCGATAAATTAAAAGTCGTACTTGCTTCCAAGGCTTGGCATGGGGGAATAAACAAAAGTAACGTATTGTTCATTACTGAGCCTCAAGATGAATGCAGGGGCACCCAACGAGAAGATAGTGCAAAACCACTTAAACATAGCATTGTTAAATATCTTTTAGTATTTAAATGGTAGATATAGGAATAAGTTTATCCCCTAAAAATTTTTCATCTGTTCGGATTTCTTAGCTGAAAGTCTAGTGATATCAAAATTATAGGGATCAAAACTTACCTTATCAAAAATTTCAGCCAGAAAAATGTCTCCCAAAAATTCTAGGTGACCTTTTTAGGGTAAAAATCCGTTAGAAATGGGCAATTATACCATTTTTTAGATGTTCGAAAATCCTAGGAGAGGTCCGAAAATTCCAGATTTCAAATCGTCTTCCGAAGAGATATTTCCCGAAAGTTGACGTTGGGTGCCCCTGATGATTTCATTTGTTTTATTGCCCAAGCCTCAGAGCCAAGAATGAATTTTTTAATTTAATACCGCATTTTTTCGATTAACCGCCCTGGGCGCTTATTAAGTTTTTGGACCTTGACAGTGGGCAATTATTCGAGGCTGGGCGCTTATTGAATTTTCACCATTTTCAGCAAGGGAAATATGTTTATTTTGCGTGGATGCTAATAACAAAACGCGAAGAAGTAACAAAGCAAGGTTTCTGTAAAATACTCAGAAGAAAACTCCGTCCTCGGGGAAATCTCTTATTAGAATTTATTCACTCTAGTGGTTGGGGTGGGGGTGAGCGCTTATTTGAGTTTGATTGGGAGAAGGAGAGGGTGGGCGCTTATTAACTTTTACAGCCTTTAGGATGGGCGCTTATTCGAGGTGGGCGCTAATTCGAGGTTGGGCGCTTATTCGAATAAATACGGTATATCGAAATTGATATATTTTCAGTGGACATCATTTTCGAAGGCTTAAAAGAAAAAATCCTCGTATAACATACGTAATAAGTTGTTAAGAAAAGAAACATCAACACGGCACGAGAAGTTCGATTAATATCTCGCACATTTAGGGAATTTTGATCCTTTCTGACTCACTGTTCAGAATGTCAAAATTTGGCACAGAGCAGTCTTTCTCAAAAAATCGTTTTTGAATTGTGGCAATAAACACACAAATCCAACAGAGAACGGTTTTTCTTTTATTTCCTTGATTTCATTCACATCCCTTTTTTGAGTTTTCTCCAACCAAGTTAGGTGTCGTTAAATAAAACTCTGACATCACAGTGTGAACCAAACAGGAAATTGGCTGTGTTTAGTGAGAAAAGACTGATAAAAGTTACCGTTTTTCACTTTTATGCTATCATACATGTATAAGAGTAAAGACCCCACAGATGAAAAGGCATAAAGGTTAATAGCTTGACGGGAATTGTTGCAGCTACGCCCGCACTGCCCCAGCCGAATTACATTATCGACTACATCAGTGCAGATAAAGAGTTATCTTTGATGATCGGTACACTGACCCAGGACCACTTTCGTAAACGCAAAAGTTGGAACTCGGAAGTTTCAAAGTGCTTAGTCCTTAAATAGACAAGACGCCATGGAGCGTAAACTTCGGCGTCGTGGTTGTGGATCAGTTGTGATTGTGGAGGAACAATAAGAGATGATATTTTTTCCGGATACCCTTCCATACAAATACCCTTACTTTCCTCCTTTTGTGTTACAGAAGTCTTTACTTCTTCACCAGAAGTCTAGCCTGCTAGGTGCATGACCCCGTGGCTGTAATCCAGTTCGATTATAATTGCTGTTATAAAGCGCACGACGAGATCTCATGAGTTCCACTGCCTTTAAACTACCAAATCTCGACTTCCCGTTTCAAGCAGTTTCTTATAAGCCCAAAATAACTAATTGTCGCATGCCGACTGTTCGGAGATCTGCAGCAAAACATAAACTTGCTGCTCGACCAAATTTTAAAAAATTTAAACCTACAAATCAACCATCTTTTACTTTTATGCTACAATCTCGTCTCCGCGATCTAACGGGGCAAAGATAAGTAACTACAAACCGAAGGGCGAGCCAAAAATAATATTTCTTTCTTCCTCCGATAAACTAAAAAACAACTCGAGCTGATATCGAGATATCTCGAACAACTTCCGGCCTCACTTTGGAAACAAAATGCAAGTTAACGACATTACTTTGCGCGCTCCGCCTCAAATATTTGTTATAGCCGAAAGAACTAGAAGTGATATCGCGATATCTCCAACTCATTCGAGTGTCACTTCGTCAGATACCCAAAACAAGCCGAAAAGTAACAAACTTGGGTGCCGAATCTTTAACCGTTCCCCGTGCGTAACTTATGACTACCTTTAACATCTCAAATTACCTTGCGTCGCAGTGGCGCAATCGGCTAATCCCTCATTTTAGAGTCTCATCTGGTCTGACGGGTCACACGTAAGCCGGTTCAAACCATGGCGGCAAACTAGAAATAATGATTAATTCTTCTATATTTCTTCCAAAAACAATAATTATTTCTTTCCTCTGAAAGGATAAATCAAAGAATTGGAAGGTATCTCCAACTAAGTCCGAAGCAACTTCGGGACCTCCGGTCCTTTCAGAGGCTACCTTAAAACACCAAATCTACGTCACTGCAAGGATCAATAAACCGTCCTGTACTTTTTAACAAACAATTAAAATTGCGTACTTCATGAACGCTCATGTTCAGATAAGAAAATAAAATTTAAACCACTTTCCGTTTACACATGGTGTCATTTTTTTAGCCTTGGGAGTTAAAAGATTTAGGAACCTAGACGTGTGGCTAAACTAAAATTCCCTGAAATGACTCCTCTCCCCTCCCGGTCTATGTTCCTTTGAAGTTCTCCAAATAATGCTTAAATCTCTGGCTCTTGAAAAACAAAGGGTATGCAAAATTTTGGGGTTAAACAAAGTGTCCTATAGGAGATGTGCAAATGGAGATGGAACAAACAGAATGAAGAGTTCTTTCTTTTTAAATACAAGTAGCCACGGACTGCGATGAGTGTCTTTCTTCCTGTTTTTCGTAATTCCAAAGTGTGAGAGAATACGTTTTCCGTGAGCCCGTTGGTGACGAGCATCTACCCATTTGCAAAAATCATTAACTTATTAGAGCTTTCTGGAGATAACGACGCCTCTCGCAGTCAAATCTGTTTGCCGTTACATATCCCAGAGCATACATTATATGGATCAATACCTTTTGATTGTGGTTTCTACACGACGGAATCATAAACCCAATGCCGCTTAGCATCTATAAGTGATCCGTATCGATCGTCGTTGGTTTTACGGCTTTCAGTAACAGGCTTTGCTTTTATACACGTCTTTGTGTTGAGATCGAAGTTCTTTTTCAAGTAGGAGAATGATGTATTTTCCGTGTTTGGCTTTAGGCCATGAAAAAATCTCGTGTATGCGTGATCACCTGCGTGATAAGCGTATGGAGATAGATCACGAATCATCTACAATCAAGCCAGGTCAAGAGTACCTCTTAGGAATCCCATTAATGAATTTATTATTCGAAAGTTGAGTTCGTTGGCAGTTGTAGATTTCAGATTCCTCTCTACATTCTTGCATGCGTAATGAGCCGTGAATTCACACGCGATTCAGTTACGAAATTTCTACCAGCTCAATTTCCCTGAATTTGATGTAAATGTCTTCTGAGAATTTTAATTGATTAAAAGATTTTCTAACCTGAGATCAGGCTCTATTTTCGTTTCGCTTTGTAAATAACATTCCGGCGGGCATACACCGTATTCACAAATGGCGGACACGCGGGAAAAAACTGGTGCCTAGTCATGAAAGCGAGGCGTTGGAGGATAAACAAAAATTTCAAATGAAGACTTTCAGTGAACTTCCAGAGTGTTTAGCACGGATTCCACCTAAAATAACTTTGTACGGACTTCTTTTTAAATACAGTTACGTGGGATGTCTTCTGCTCTTAATGTTTAGTAATGATTTGCTGTTTGCAATCAAAAGGGACGAGTATATCTGCAAGGAAACAGGATGATTTTGTAGGTTTCCGAAGCATCAGAAGCAGGACACGACAAGTGGGCGATGGCTTGAGAAAAGCGGCAAACATGTTGGCCCAGCTTCACACTGTAACCGAATACGAAAGCCAGATCACTACAATTCTGTAAAACAGAAATAAAAACAGATATTGGTGGCGAGAAAAAGAGAAATAAGCGACGGATATATGGCCACTGAAAACAGGTCAAGCTGAGAGCGGGTGAAAGATTCATTCACGAGGCTCATTCATTCATGTTAGTGACATCTTGTACATATCTATGTATATATGTATGTCTGTATTTACAACTTCCTTTGGATCATATTAATTCCGTCGCTTTGGAGCGAATTGTTAGAGGTACGTTGGCAGAGCTTAGCAAAAATCTCATGATTTCGTTGTCATTGCGAGATAATTAAAAATAATTTTATCAAAATTAGAAGCTGTAGTGTGTGAATCTTATGGCTTGCTATTTGCCTGGTCTCCTTTAGGGCATTATCTCAGAGAGCTCTTGGTAAAAAAAAGTGGTATAAAGCTTACATTTTACGAGGTTAAACTTTTAAGGCAATGTTTGTGTCAGGACTGAACATGGCAAGCTCCTGTTTCGAATAATTAAATTCGAGTCTGGATCCGTTTAAGAAGACCATCATTTTATTTATTTATGTATTCTTCAACTTTAAAATATAATGGAACATAAAGTTAAAACTCTTAACAGCCAACGATAAGAAATACGAAATTAGTCGCTGAAATGATGTGTCTGGCTTACCGAGTCTGCCGAGTAACAAGTTGAAATTTTGAGCGTACTCCACTCGATCGCTCCTGCATTTATAATAAAAAAAATAGTTATAATTGATGTCCTTCGTTGATAAAAACCAGAGAATAACGTCCTGGCAAACAAAAATCAAACATAACTTCATCGAAACCTCAGTCACCTCTTCTTTCCTGTCTTCCTTTTTTCCATCTCGACTTGAACTGTTTTGTTCAACGGCAGACGTCTCTTGCATTAACAAGTAGGCCATGTATCTGTCGCTTATTTCTTTTTTCTTGCCACCAAGATTTGTTTATATTTCTGTTTCACCGAATTACAGTGAGCTGGCTTTCGTACTCGGTTTCAATGTGAAGTTTGGGCCAACATGTTTGCCGCTTTTCTCCAGTCATCGTCCACCTGTCGAGCTTCTGATGCTTCGGAAACCGACTCGAAAATCTACAAAATCATCCTGTTTCCTTGCAGATATACTCGTCCCTTTTGATTGCAAACAGCAAGTCATTACTAAACATTAAAAGCAGAAGACATCCCACGTAACTGTATTTAAAAAGAAGTCCGTACAAAGTTATTTTAGGTGGAATCCGTGCTAAACACTCTGGAAGTTCACTGAAAGTCTTCGTTTGAAATTTTTGTTTATCCTCCAACGCCTCGCTTTCATGACTAGGCACCAGTTTTTTCCCGCGTGTCCGCCATTTGTGAATACGGTGTATGGCAAAATGAAAAGAGAGCGTGATACAAACCTTCTACGAAAGGTCTGCCGCCCATTTTTTTGATTGATTGACATTTGCCGAGTCAGCCAACCAAAATTACTTCCGTTGGTTGTTTTTCTAGTATGCAAATTTTTCACGCGTGGGAAAAATGTGACTGGCTAATTTAAAAATCAGCTTTTATCTGTTAATTTCTTCAGATAAAAATAAAACAGTCAGCACAATCACATTTAACTTCTTGCGAGATTAAGGGAGATCTCGAAGGTTATTTCTGTTGGCGTAGAAGGTAAAAAGTTTTCGAAAAGACGGCGACATGATGTTCTACTAATTTAAAATACTGAAATTTCTATTTTTCCGTTGCCTTAATATTTTCCTCGGCAATTTCCCTCGATTTTCAGTACATAAATCTTTAAAAACAAAAGCAAACAGCCAACGAGTGTGGACACCAGTTTTCCTCGTTTATTTTTTACAAAAAGCGAAGGCAAACAGCCAGTCTGTTAACACTGAAAATTCCTTGAACAGCGATGCGATATTTTTCGTCTAATACTTCATTCACAGTTGGCGATTGAGGTTTCTTTCGCAGTGAGCCTCCGCTTGCGTACCCCATTCAGAGACGTCATTCCCGGCTAAACTTTCAAATGAAACCAGTTTTAAGATGGACAGTATTTTGATTTGCACCCGTTTGTTGGTAAATCAAAAGGCACCTTGTTGGCGGTCAACGACTTGCAGAGGGATTCAACTCCGCGATACACTCGCTTTCCGTAAATAAAGCAAATCCTGAGAAGATATGAACAACCATATGAATTTTCTGAATTTCCGTGGCACATATTAAGGCATATTTTCCACCATAAGACCATAAAACAATAAAAAAGACAGCAAAATCGATCCTTCTCTCCGCCGACAAAGGATCATTCACGAAAACAACAACGCGAGGAATAAGCGCTTTCAACTTCCGGCGCTTCCGACAGCCAATCAGATCTTGTGACATTGTTCTAACAGCCAATCAGCGTCTGGCCGTAACGAGCACAAACGTGAATGAGTTTGGATCAGGCCCAATTTTAGCGGTAGCCGTTAGAGAGAAGGTATGAGAACCGCTCAAATTGGGCCTGATCTGAGGTTAAAGATTTTCAATCTGACCAAATACAGACAAGTTCTCGTAAATTATTCACTGCTCTTTACGCATGCAGTAATTCCGAATTGAATTTGACACCAGTTACGAGAACGACTAACGTATTCATTTTTCAAATAATCAATTCATTAATAGAATCTTGGGGGGTACGCTTGACCCGTTTTGACTGTAACACGGCGAAGTGGCTATATACTCATCCCGGAAAGGAAAAAGCAAAAAAAAAAAAAATCAAGACCTCGAGACGCGAAAATCACCTGAAAACGAGAGATTTTGAGACCTATCAAAAACGCTTCTGAGATTTGGAGATGGGGCTAAAATTTTCTGAGACCCATGTTTTTAAAGGTACCATTCTATACCCCTAATATACGCTTGATTGTTTTATTCTGAGTGTGTGTGATGTTTACTCTTCATTTCCCAGCATGGTTTTGCACAGAACAGGGAACCTGGGCCCGTTGGAAAGTGGAGTATGATTAGCTGATGCAAAATAATCAAGGATCTTTCCAGTAGCTGTTCTGTATTAACCTGTCTGTGGATATTTACTTCATTGTCACCTTTGGGACCTTTGAGACTGTTTAAAAATGACCTTCGTCCATTGATGTATGACATGCATATGGATTAGCTTTTATGGGGTCTTTCTATTTTTGGTGCAAGAAATTACTTTAATGCCATTGAATCCATAATTTTACTCCGTACTTAAAAAGAACATTTCAATTTCAACTTGTTAAACTACTCAGTCGTGATTGAGTATTGTATCTTGGTTTCTAGGTTTCAGTTTGTATGGGTGTGACATGGAGAAGATAACGAATTTGAAGCAGATTGTAATAGTAGATGTCCTTTTGTACTACATTGTAGTTTTTACTGTTAGTAGTACAATAATGTGGTTCAAAGTCTGTGTGGAATTTAATACTTGTAATTTTTGAAACTACATTGTATAGACAGGGACAATTGACTTCAAGGAGGGTTCATTCTGACCAGCCTTATGGAAAGTTTGCAACATGTTGGAATGATTTGTTTTAAAAATTTGAGCTTTCAAATCTCCGTCAGTGTCTGTGGTAAAGAGTGCTTTGGAGTTCCCAAGTTAGTCAGAAACACTTTGCTTGAAGAAATCTGTAATCTCTCTACTAGCAGTGTGTTAAAACATCCCAGCTTAACAGATTTATTAGAGCCAGGACAAAATTAGGATAATCATAGTGGTTTAATCTATGTCCTTACTCTCTGTGTATTATGTTTAAGTCTGCAAACTATTGATGAAAAGGAAGCTACTCTTGCACGGTATGTCTTGTTTAAGGTAAAAGTGCAAATGGTAATAACCTTTTTGTAAAAGTGCTTGATTGTTTATCAAATTGCAAGGCTAATTGTAAGTGGAAGACGTTTGTGGTTCTCAATCCTCCTTGACGAGATGACAGTCAAATTCATCCCATCGCATAACTTGGCCATCATCACCACAAATGACTCCATATCTGCAGCCATTGCTGTCAGAACCTTCAAAGATGCTTCCTTGAGGATGCCACTTTTTTTTGTAGTAACATCCTTTATCAACCTTGGTGGTGGATTCTGGGTTTTCATCTGTGTCTTCGCAGTTCCAGTCATCCCAGGCCACAATCTTTCCTTTGGCATCGCAAGATATTCCATGGCACCAGCCCTCTCCATTAGATGCACGGCTAATCTCGCTGCCTGGTTCATACCATGCACCGTTTTGAAAACACCCAAGTGGAGGAGGTACTGTGGTGGAATAAGGTGTAGGAGAGGTTGTGGGGTTGGAGGTTGATGTTGGTGGAGGGATGGAGCTGGAGGAAACAGGACCTGTAGTAGTTGTTTTGCAATTCCAGTCATCCCATGCTATCAAATTGCCATCATGTGAACAATAAGTGCCATAACACCACCCATTTCCATCTGATCCTCTGCTAACCTCACTCCCTGCTGGGTACCATTTGCCATCCAAGCCAGTGCAGCCAACTTCTGTGAGTATTTCGGGATTAGGCTGAGGCGGTTGGGTATTCTGTGGAACCTTGGTCACAGGCACCCCATTGACGAACCAAGGAATAAGGATGACAACTGCCAGTGGTAACATTCCTGCTGTTTGGTGCAATAATCTGTAAACATGACACAATGATTAAATGTTGTTGCAGAAAGGATTTGAATTCGAACCGTTTCAGAGTCAAATTCCTTTTAATCATGCAGACTCGACAGAATTAGCCCGGAGAAAGTGGACCGTGGAATATATTTTGTATGGTCTAAATTTTCCTGGATTTACAGAATTCCTCAAAACTGGTAAAAGCACATCAATTTTCCTTTCAAAAAACTTTATGCCTTATCCATATGCAAAAAGGGCCTCACCAATTTTTTTTTAACTGGGGAGGAATCGGAGGAAGAGGGAAAGAGGATTCCTTGCCCTCGCACATCCCCGCTGTTTTTCCTGCCCACATCTCTTTCATTGAGCCGTCCCCACACATGCATCTGAACGCGTGGAACATACTAAAAACGAGTGTAATTGCGAAGTGTTTGCTGAAAATGATTGTCTATTAGTTGATATAAATGAAACTAATAGACCAATTTCGATAAATTAAAAGTCGTACTTGGCTCCAAGGCTTGGGGGAATAAACAAGAGTAACGCATTGTTTATTATATTACTGAGCCTCAAGCTGAATTGTTTTGTTTTATTCGCTAAACCTCAGAGCCAAGTATGAATTTTAATATATCGAAATTGGTATGTTTTTACTTGACCTCATTTTAGAAGGCTTAAAACAAAAAATCCTCATATAACATAAGTAACAAGTTGTGAAGAAAAGAAACATCAACATGCACGGGAAGTTCGATAAATATCTCTCACATTTCCGGAATTTTGATCCTTTTGATCCTTTCTGACTGACATGTTCAGAATGTCAAAATTGTGCAGAGCAGTCTTTCTCAAAAAATCGTTTTTGATTTGTGGCAATAAACACACAAATCCAACAGAGAACGGTTTTTCTTTTATTTCCTTGATTTCATTCACATCCCTTTTTTGAGTTTTCTCCAACCAAGTTAGGCATCCTTAAATAAAACACTGATATCGCAGTATGAACCAAACAGGAAATTGGCTGTGTTTAGTGAGAAAAGACAGATAAAAGTTCCCATTTTTTCACTTTTATGCTATCATGCTTGTATAAGAGTAAAGACCCCACAGACCAAAAAGGCATAAAGGCTAATATTATAGCTTCATTTGAATTGTTGCAGCTACACCCGCTCTGGCCGGCGAAAAATCTGCCCCAGCTGAATTGCGTTATCGACTACAGCAGTGCAGATAAAGAGTTACACTTGATGATTGGTACACTGACCCAGGAGCACAAGATTGAGACAATGCGTAAACGCAAAAGTTGGAACTCGGAAGTTTCAGGGTGCTCAGCCCTTAAATAGACAGGGGTCTGTCCTTTGAGAGGCTACCTTAAAACACCAAATCTACGTCACTGTAAGGATCAATAAACCTGTACTTTTTAACAAACAATTAAAATTGCGTACTTCATGAACGCCCAGGTTAAGATAAGGTAATAAAATTTAAACCACTCCGTTTACATATGTTGTCATTTTTTTTGTCAGTCCTGGGAGTTAAAAGATTTGGGAACCTAGACGTGTGGCTAAACTAAACTGATTCCCTGAAGTGACTCCTTCCCCCCCCCCCCCCCCCCCCAGGTTTATGCTCCTTCGATATTCTCCAAATAACCGTGGCTCTGGTTCTTTCATCCGACTTTGAGGCATTGTTTTCGAGGATTCGCCATTTGCACATCTCCCATAATAAACCTTGTTTACCCCCCAAACTTTTGCAAAAGCATTGCCTTCAATTTCTCTTGGGACGAGTGTAATACCCAGAAAAATGAAAAACAAAGGGTATGCAAAATTTGGGGGTCAAACAAAGTGTCTTATGGGAGATGTGCAAATGGAATGGAACAAACGGAATGAAGAGTTCTTTCTTTTTAAATACAAGTAGCCACAGACTACGACGAGTGTCTTTCTTCCTGTTTTTCCTAATTCCAAAGTGTGAGAGCCTGAATACATTTTCCGTGATCCCGTTGGTGACGAGCGTCTACCCATTTGCAAAAATCATTAACTTATTAGAGCTTTCTGGAGATAACGACGACCTCTCGCAGTCAAATCTGTTTGCCGTTACATATCCCCGGAGCATACAGTATATAGATCCATACCTTTTGACTGTGATTTCAACAAGGCGGAATCATAAACCCAATGCCGCTTAGCGTCGATAAGTGATCCGTATCGTCGTTGGTTTTACGGCTTTCAGTAACAGGCTTTGCTTTTGTTCACGTCTTTGTGTTGAGATCGAATTTCTTTTTCAAGTAGGAGAATGATGTATTGGCTTAAGGCCATGAAAAAATCTCGTGTATGCGTGATCACCTGCGTGACAAGCGCATGGAGTAGATCACGAATCACGTAACACGGCGAAGTGAGTTTATACTCATCCCGTCAAAAGCTTTTTCTATAGGGGATACCAAATTGAAGCATACACTAGGTTTACTGGCTGATAGATTTCTAATTTTCTTTTTTACGTCTTCTTCGGCTCTTTCCCAACTAACCCCCCCCCCCCCGCCCTGCCCCTCGCTTTCTGGCGATACGTGATTACAGACTCTCCTAACCCAACATTTTGCATTAAGCGAGAAGTTAGTTTTAACCTTAGGTTAGGGGAGGGGTAGGTAAGCTGTTTACCAGAATCTTATGCTAATCCCTCCCCACTCCCCCCACTCCTCCCTCCTTGTAATTTTAGTAGGGCCTACCCTCAAAAGTGATTGACGTGCTGAAGCAAAGAAAATTCGGGTTATGACGGAATAACATCGCTGTCGGAAAGTGAACCACGTTTAGTAGTTAACTGAGAATTGGCCCCAAAAATAGTAGTTAACTGATATGATTTGGCCGAAAAATTAGTAGTTAACTGGGAATCGGGTGCCCCCATTAGCACCCTCTTATCAGCATAAGAGAACGCTGCAATGAATGGTACATTAACAGGTATCCGTCGTAACTCAGCCAAATATATGTTGGTAGTTGTTTCTTTGAGAAGCAAACTTCGAGAAATTAGTTTCACACATTACAGGGGTATTGGGTTTATAGAAACTCCATTGTATTTACTTCATCCATGTTGCTAATGTTTTGCTGATCCGAAGCGAAGAGATTCTCCCATGGAGTTTGTCTGCTCTTGACGTGTTTTTTCTTTTTTACGCGAATAAGTAATCCTTCTATTTCTCTCACGCGCTCCCCAAATTAAATTATCCCAGCAAAAGTCAGGGTGGGCCAACAGGAAGCGTCGCTGGCTGTCCCTATAAGGTTGGTTTTTCTTGGTGACAGGGTCTAGGTCATCCCGCCCGAACGTAAGTCGATTCACCCGATGTTTATTTGTCGTTCTTTACGCCTGAAAAAAAAAATAAAATAAAAAATAAGGGTGAAAAGACAATGACTGCGTATGTGCAGCGACAACTTTTTTCAGTGAAAACTTCGCACAAGATATATGTCAAAGATCGACGTAGCGATCGCTGAGGTACATGTACATGTAGACTTCTGTTTCAACGTACAGTCTTTCAGTATCTGAAATGTGTTTACCGAGATTGCCAAGACCGCTCGCTCGAACTTTTTTGGCAATCACAGCAATAGAGATCAATAGAATCCAAGCTTGACTGAATAACATCTCCAACAAGCCGTGTTGTAGAGTATTGTTCGTCTTCGGGCGAATCGACTTACGTATGGGCGAAACAACTTCTGGCGAATAGACTTTAAGGCGAAACGACCACTATTCCTTTTCTTTTGCTACGGTTGGTTCCCGCTCGGTCTCTAATATATCTTAACTTTTTAACAGTTTTTTCGTTTTTACTTTCCTCATTTGCTTCTTGTTTTTGCTAAAAGGCAGATTGTGGTTCAATTTTCACCACGCAACCTAGCAGTTCAGATAGCAGCTTCTCAGTAAATCCAACGAGGAAATAAAACTTTGTGAGATCTCCTTCCTTGGACACGATGAAGACCAGGTTGATACGGTTAGCTTTGCGTTTGATAACAACTTCAGATTTCAAAAAGTCATGCAGAACACCTTCCACAAATTTGCGAATCATTATGTCATCTAGTAGTCGTTCAGACGCCCAGTAGCTTCCTTTTAGGCTTCCTGCGAAAGCAAAACAAAAATAACTTTATATAATGCGTGACTTTTTTCCAGAAATAATAAATGAATAATAAATTTTGTGGACAGAAAAGTAAGATTAAACTTAGCCTGCGTAGCAGGCGCTTGGAAGTAACGGCACAGAAAAGAACGCGGCGGGAGAGAGATACACGCGAGGGGAGAGGGAGCTCCTTCACTCCTCGCGTGTTTCCCTCGCTTGTCCCGTTCTTTCTTGCGTCCATTGCTTCCAAGAGCCTGCTACGAAGGCTTGATTAAACTACCACCACGTTACAAAGGAAAGATGGGAAATTATATGCTACAATCGTAAGGAAAAAAGACGGAAACTCAAACAAACTGCCCAAAATGCCGTGTATAGGTCAAACATTTCATGAAAAATCCTGTTCAGATGCAAAATACCAGATTTTGAAGTTGGGGCATGTACAGAAAGAAAAATTTCAAGTTTTACGCAGCAGAAGTTGTCAATATTTACCATTCATTTTTTCTCCTCCCCTCTTCTTTCTTTTTTCTCGCCCTGTTTTTTTTCTTTTGCTAGGCATTTAACAGGCTTCATTTCATTGGTAGACTGTGGTTTTTTTAGGGGAGGGGGTGTCTGTGCACAGGCTACTCATTGGGAAAGATTTGGGGTAAAGCTGTTACCATCACAGGATTAAATGGAAGGAAACTTAGGGCGCTTTCCATTTGCCAGAACTGACGGGCCAGACCATTCCCGTCGTAATGAGAATTTCACTTTCAATCAAAACTATCCAACCAGATCAGTCAAATCCTAAATAGTATGCATGAAGGAGATGGTTTTTCAGCAAAACCCTTTGGAGAAAGCCCATTTCATTTGCTAATTGACTTGTCCGGCCGGCCAGTTCTGACAAATGGAAAGCGCCCTTAGTTGGGTAAAGAACCAGATTTTTATGGGAATTTTCAGATCAATTTTTCATGGTTTTTTGTATTTTTCTTTGATCTCTTAGCTGAACCGTGTTCATTCGAGCATTGTTTGAAAGATCTGTAACATCCCATTTATGCACTTGTTTAGTTGAGTGGCACCTTTTAGATAATTTTACGCACCTGTGTGTTGTGAGTCCCAACTTTTTGTGACACCAATTCTGTGACTTGGTACCAAATCACTTTTCTTTTGCTGTTTAGATTTGGGTTGATATGCATATCTCACTCCAAAAATGTCTGTGAGAGATGGCGCTAAGCCAATTGCTGGAAAACATCCTACACATCGAGAAAGGCTTTGACCTCCTCTGATGAGAGAAATACGACCAAAGCTCTGCAAATAAAAAAAGAAAAACAAATTAATATTAATATTACGTATATTTAGTCATATAGTAAATTATGGCTATTACCCCCTGCCAACATGACCCCTAAGGTTACCGTGGATATCTACCCAAGAACAAAAATAATCATAATAACATTCTACTGTAAACCTTAACCACCTTAAGTTAAAAACTGGTATACCATAAACAATGTTGTCAGAAAGTTATGGACTATATTTAAAAATGTTTACTTATGAACTGCCACAGGGTTGTCTCAATTTTGTTACCTTAGCAAGATGCCAAGAGTTAGTAAATTCGTTGCTCAGCTCATAATTGTTGTGAACTGCACTTGCTTCATTGCTTTCTTTGCTTTTTCAGAGTGCAAAGAAAGCCAGTTTTACAGCTTGCCATTGGTGCAAACTGTAGCTAGCATGTACTACTAAGCCCAAAATTCATTTCAACTAACACCAAATACTTTTGGATGAACAGGATTGATATACACAGTTTTTATGTACGGTAATTTTAATTCCTCAAAAAACTTCATTAACTTACTTGTGAGCAAGTTAAGAGCAGAATTCACCAGCCCTATAACAAAATCCACTGGTCCCGGGCTATCAGACACTGCTTTCTTTGCCCACTGTTTTTTTTGAAAGCAAATTCTTTCAAATTTCAATTTATTCAAGTTTGACTTTAGACTTCTCATTTTGTGGCATACATCAGAAACATAGTAAGTACAGCAATCACTGTAAATTGTAAATATCTAATTATCCACTCCTCCCAGGGCTTTTCAGGGATAATTTAATATACTGGTTGGGGGACTTTTCCCAGACTGCATTTATTTCAATTTACAAGAAACAAGGGAATGAGTAATGACGCCCCCTATCACATGAGTGTAAATCAGTTGAGATACCTTGTTATAGAAAATAAATACTTCATGAAATTAACATAAATTTCAAAAATACAAGTCGAGTTAATTTTTGTAACTTCAATTTCTGCACCTTTGATTAAGTGGTGCATTAATTTCTGCGACCTTAGTTTCCGTTATTTTGGCCCCAAATTCTTGATACAAAATTTGACATTCTTGACACCTATGGAAGGGGAGTATTTTATCAGGGCGGAGATCCGCCAGTACCATTGAAACTGTAAAGAACCCTCACAGTGGCCAGATTTCTACCCTTACAGCTGTAGCCCCTTTGGTGGGTTTAGGGAAAGAAGCAAAAACAAAGTTTCCATCAAGCTCTGTTGTCTCAAAAATTTTTGATTCATTGTGAACATTGTGTTAATTTCCTACATTTTGAAATGTTACCCTCCCTTTTGTGTTAATTTCCTTTAATTGAAAGTCATTTTTCATTAAATCATGTTAATTCAAGTTGTGCTAATTTCCAGGGCACTTTATTAATGTGGCATGGGGTCCTTCATTTCATGAAGCATTAATTTCCTCTAGTAAGGGAGACCACTACACCCTACTCTTTCCGGAATGTGTGAGGGGTTTTTTAAGGAACCACAGAATTAGTTCATCATGATGTACCAGGGTTTTGAGAGTGGGTATATAGTTTGTATCTTTATGCACCGATCAATTCAAATTTTCAACAACCACCACCTGGACAAACCCTAGGTGTTTGAGCATTGATTGTCCCTGGGGAGTGGGGAATTTGACATGTAAGGCTTTCCTTGGGGTGGGGAATTTCACTTTTGCCTTGGTGAGGTCATATGAGTCCCAAGCTCACATCACGAGAGTGGAATGTAATTTACTTTCTCACAAGAGAGTCAGTGTCACGTTACAGGTGAACGCTGAGACGTTGTATGAGAAATAAAATACTGGGGTCTGCAAACACTAAATATCATTATATTTTACCTTTTCTTCTATAGAAGAGACTTACCTTTGATGTATTCCTGTGTTTTTTGGTGTGAATTCATCAATTTAGGAGGGGAGATACAGGGGTCACACGATAACAGCCAAAAAAACAACTATTTTATTTCTCATACAACGTCTCATTGGTCGCCTGTAATGCGACACCGACTCTCTTGTGAAAAAGTAAAGTACATTCCACTCTAAAAACTTGAACTTGGGATGCCTGTGGTGAGGTGGGGAATATAACTTGAACCAGAAGTGCAGTGCTGTTAACTCTCCCAGATAATCTGGGAGACTCCACATTTTGACCATATGGATCTCCCAGTCTCCAAATTAGAGTCTGAAATCTCCCTGACAATTGCCGAAGTTTGCCATTTCTTGTAAGCTTGACTTTCCTACCATAAAATTTTAAATATTTTGCGTTGTTTGAGCTATTTTTCTGTTAACATAACCTGCAATTTTCAGGGAAAGGGGAAAAAAAAGAACCCCTGATACGTTTACTTCACAAGTTGTCTGCCGCCCCCTAATTAACGTATCTGTCAACAATTGTTTTATCATGTCCGATTTTACCAGAAATTCAAGCAGTTTGCAACGAAAGTGGCTATTATCGAAATGTTTATTTTCCAGGCAAGCAGTGAATGTTAAGTTGATATAGTAGTCGTTAGCGAAAACATCACAGATTTTAAAGACCAAGTTTGCACTGCTGTTATTGCGAATCTTGCCTTGTTGCTACTGTGTGATACCTTTGTTCAAGCTGTCAAGTCAAACAAATTGATAATTCATTGAAAACAATAGTGGAGCATCAGAATTCTGTATTTTACTGGAAGCGGTCAAAATTATAAAAATTGATTCTGTGGTAACAAATCTGGTCTTTCATCAGTTCGCAAAAGTACAGGTTTAAAATCCTCAAAAAAATTTTTTCTTTTTAGACACTTTTACGCATCAATTAAACCTATCAGAAATCAAAGACAGCAATTCTGCATAGTACGAGCAAGAAAGCATTGAAGAAGAAATAGGAAAAATAGTGGATATCATTACCTAGTGACAAATAACAACTCGTCCTCATCTTAGCTGTCAAGGCTCATTGTTGACTTGATTCATCAAAAAGTATTGATTTTTTCCTTTTTAGACCTAGCTTCAAAACCTAAACATGCTATTAAAAGAATCCCTTAATGATCTCATGGTTTCTGTCATGAAGAGACAAAGGTGACAAAACGTATCTAATAGCACCCAAAGTAAGATATGTTGCTTGACCAATCGGTACAGAACTCTGAAGGAAAGGATCTTTTGTTTTTCGACCAATCAGACAAAAGTCCAGATTCTGGACTAAGGGCAGATGATGTGTAAACTAAATGACTGTATCAGGCATCCTTTTCCCCTTGTCTTCCAAAAAAAAAGGAAGAAGCACACCTGATCGCAGGTTACTGCTAACATGGAACGTTTCCTCATAAACTTTGGCATGCCATTGTAATTTAAGCAATAATGATAGATAAATTAAAGATAAATTAACATAATCATTGCAGTGCTGTCAACTCTCCAAGATGATCCAGGAGACTCCAGATTTTACACCGTATCTCCCGGTCTCCAGATTAGAGTCTGATATCTCCCGGATAATCGCCAAAGTCGCTATTTCTTGTAGACTATTGTAGACTTTCCGACCATAAAATTTCAAACATTTTGCATTGTTTGAGCTACTGTTAACATGGAACATTTCCTCAACAATAACGTGGCTAAATACGAACTGTTAATGCTATACGTCGATCGAGATCAACGAACATTTTTTGGCACAAAATGAAGTCATTTGTCGTGTGATATGATGTCATCTATAATTCCTTCCCTATCAATTCTCAATATTTGATGACGTGGGGGGTTGACAGCCCTGCGTTGTAAGCAGAAATCCCTTGTCGTTATATCGTTGCAAGCAAAAAAGAGTAGAAAGTCTAACCGTTTGCAGATCTCATTACAAGATGTCATTTCTGAATATTGCACTTTTTGAGAATTAAAGATGTCTTTTTCAGTCAGTGACGCAAGCTACTTGAGAGAAAAACTTCGAGTATTCTCAACTGGAGTCGTACTTGGCTACAAGTAAACCAAGTGCTGCCGTGGAAGAGGGGGTGGCATCTAGGCGAATCTACTTAAGCCGAGCGTACTGCCGTCGGGCGAATCGACTTTCGGGCAAAGCGACCCGTTACCTGTAAACCTACCTGGAAGATGGAAATTTTCAAGAAGTTTCGGCACCCACTGGAAGCCATAAATTACAAAAACTGTCGAACTTTCTTTGCAAAATGCAACCTGAACTGGAGGGTCCACCATGTTTTTCCCACAATGCCACACATTCAGTACCAGTCTCCTGGCCGGGAAATGATGCCAGGATAAACAATATGGCGACCAGAGGATTTATACGTGGATGGAATTTTTCCTATCCGATCTTTGTTCCCTTGGAAATAACTTTCATCTCAAAATGAAGGCAAAGAACAAATTTTAACGAGTACAAAAATTCACAGATGAGTTGGTTTGATACTTCGAGCTTTTCTTCGTTCGCTAAGACAGCTTTGACTCAAGCACAAAATCTCCAAAAGTCCATCGACAGAGTGTTAGATATTGAAGATGATGCTAGTTCTGCATCTAACTCTTCAGGTAAACTCGTCACCATTTTTATGGTTCTAAATTGTGTTCATCTCCTATATTTTTATGAAAATCGTTATTCTGGATTTGTCTGTTGGACTAAATTTCTAATTGTAATACCGAAAGCGTCTAGAAACCCGGCAGCTGGGAACTGTTTTCAAAAAAACTAGATACCCGGCAGTCAGAAATTTTGACTAATTTTCTCTAAATAGCTCGTTTAATTCCTCTAAAAACACACGATATTCGTTTAGAAATCTCAAGCGATTGTAAGTATTGCCTTGGGTTCAAAGTAGAATATTTTCTAAGTGTCGAAAACATTGAAATTTCACTCTATACCCAAGCTCGATCGCCACTTCTATTTTTAACCCAAGGCAATCTTTACAATCGCTTGAGATTCTTAAACAAATATCTTATGTTCTTATTAAACAAGCTATTCCAAGAAAATTGGTCAAAATTTCTGATTGAAGGGTATCTAAGTTTTTGAAAACAGTTTCTGGCTGCCGGGTATCGAGACACTTCCTAAACTACAGCTTTAATATTTTTCTACAGTATTACCTAATGATGTGATTATTGATAGCACCAGAAACAAATTTTCCACCGATTAAACTGGGACATCTGTTAAACATTTTGCGCCTTAGGCAAACGAGTGCATTGTATCTGTACCAACAGATAGATTTGACTCAAATAAACAGATTATGACAGTTCACTTTAGGTTGTTGTTTTAATTTTTTCTGCCTTTTTTTAAAAATTAAATTTCTACTTACTGTATGTAACCAAAGGCTAGTTCTGGCATGTCATATTTGTATCAGTTTGAAGTTCAAAGCACACAATACTTGATTATATTGTTTACTCATGATCGCAAAAAATTCTCTCTTCTATTGAGCGCTTATACATTTATGTCATGGAATTAAAAAAAACATTAGTCAGCTTGTTATATTTTGATGAAAAACAATGAAACCATTATCTAAAAAATCATTCTATGATGAAAGCCTTGGGGTAGCTAACAAATTTTTCTCCTCAGTAATTGGTATTTAATGTACAGGGGCAGATCCAGGGGGAGGGTGCAGGGGGTGCGCACCCCCCCTGGGATGACCTGCGGTCGCTTTCTAATTAACACTGTGCAGTCGCTTGACAGACATACAAAATCTGCTCTATCGTTTGATATGTATTCTCAGCAGTTCACACTATGTTATTTCCTAGTCAAAAGCCCTCTTCTTCATATTCGCTTTTAAAATTTTTTACGTCATCGGTCAGTTAGTGGTGCACCCCCTCCTAAGAAAAATCCTGGATCCGCCCCTGATGTGTTCACATGTTTATGGAAAAGAACTCAATATTACAAAACCTTTGTACAGTCTTTAGCAAACACATTTTCCCACTCCCTTGGCCCTTTGTTATATTGAGTTTTCATAACTATTTAATGTTGTTTTAATTATATTATATTATTACATTGATAATGGTTTCTTGTTTATGCTACATAGCTCCAAGCAAAGATAAGTTATCATCCTCCAGTGGCAGCTCTGTAAAGGAATCTTTAACTACCAAAAAATCCTCATCATTGTTATCTGCAACTTCAACTTCAAAGTCCACCAGAAAAGCATCATCTGATGAGAATAATGCAAAGGGAAATGACAGTGAAGGTAATTCATTCTGGTCTTCATTTCTTGGGGACTCAGCTCCCGTGAAAAGTGAGTCTAAAACTTCAAGTCGAAGGTCTGCTGCAGGAAGAAAACTTGGCTCTAGGGTGAGCAGGGCAACAAGAAGAAGTGTTGATGGAAATGAGACTGCAACACCTAGTGATAACTCTTCAAATGAGAAAGAAAATCTCTCATCTTCAAGAACATTTAAACAAGATGGAAAGAGTGAGGATAGCGTAATCAACACATTCAAATCTAATACACATTTATCAGCATCAAAATCTAATAAAAAGGCAGATGAAACAGAAAGTGTTTCTAATGCATTGCATGAAAAAAGTGAAAAGAAAACTAAGGTACCTGTAGTTGAGGATGGCAGAGAAGAAAATGTTAAGCATCATGTACAGGAATCTACTGTCAAGACTGTTGAAAGTGGTAATGCAATAGAGTCAAAGGATTTAATTGTCTCTGATGAAAAGAGCTTTGACAGTAATAGTGATAAGCTAGTTAAAGATTCACTGGGGGATGACAACACGGTTTTGTTGAACAACTCTGCTAACACAAGCAGCAGAGGACTTAAGGAGAGAAATCTTAAAACTGCTTGTGAAGAACCAGTATTTTCAGGAGGGAGACAAAGTGAAGGTCAAAACTTAGTCACAAAGAGTACTGTAGATACAGCAGAAAAACTTTTAAGTGAGGAATTACATAGGACTGAAATGAAAGCGAAAGGAGTGGAACACTCAGTCGTTACTATAAAATCACAAGATGCTGAGGAGGTTGAATCACCCAGTATGATAAACAGCATGAATTCAGGAAGTACAGTAGATCATGATGACACTTGTACAGATTCAACAGACAATATTGTTGGTGCAGATACAGCCATACAGGAAGTTCCAAGTGAAATAGCAGAGAAAGAGAAATTTGTGGAGGTTGAACCCCTTGCCAGTTCTACACCAAATCACTTTTTAAAGGGATTATCTGTGATGTCTGGCAAAGAAGTGAACCCTACTGATGAAGAGCTACCTTTAAAATTTGGTGAATTCAGTGAGAATTTGTCAGTAATCAAGGAGAATGACTCCGAACTTCCATTAAGTGGATTACAAGAAAATGAACTAGTTTCAGAAGATGTAAAAAATGAGCAATCTGACGATAGGTTTCAAAGTGAAGAAGTACCTTGTGAGGGAATGAAAAATACTGCTGAAGACAGATTGCTTTTGCAACAATCCAGTGGTGAGTAATTGGCATGATACCTACTGAAATAGTTTGAAGAAGTGGTGACATAAAAAACTTAATATTTATGAAATAATATGGGATTGGGTTGAATAATCAGAAAGAACAAAATGAAAAAATACCCAGTCGCCAAATTTAATCAATTTGCTAGTAAAAATTGGTGGTGAGAGATTAGCACTGTAACTGTTAGAATCTGATGACTATGATAGTATAAGTTAGATTAGTAAATTTAGTGTCAAATACACAGGAAGTGGTTACCCTGCCTCTCAATGCAGAGGCTCATGTTTTAAATGTTTATACAAATCCTTTTTTTAAATTGGCTTGGATCGTATCTTTATCCAGGTCAGATTTAGAAGAATTGTGATGGAGTTATCAGTCCATGACAATGTGTATACAGTAGCTGTATCTCACTGGCAATTTTCCCTAACTTTCTTATTTTTGGCAAGTGGACATCTTGCGTCTTTTTTTTGAATATCCTAACCAATCCCATAATATTAGTAAGAGCTTCAAATTTTTGTGGCATCACCTCTCTTTTAATATAAGTCATGATCTGGGTTAAGTATTAAGTATTGTTTTTGTTATGTGGCAATACATGTACTTGAATCCTCATCCAATGTCATTAGACATCATGATACATACATAGTACATGCATGTATACATACATAAATACACTGTTTAGCCATTATCATAATGACACCTGAAGGAGGTTATCCTCCCTATATTAAGATTATTTCCTCCTTACAGATAACCCACCCAGCCAAGGAAAGGTTGGTCACACCACCGGGGTCTACGTCCCCTACTCTTTTCAAACAGCAGTTTGGGTTGTTTTACGTCCCACAAAAACTAGATAAGTGAATCCAAAGTGCTGTGAGATGGACCTGTACAATTTTTTGTCTTCATGTGAGAAGACTAGAAAGTGTAGCCATTTACAGATTGCAAAGGCAGCACTTTCTTCTCAGTTATTTAAAGACCCTGATTGCTGGTCTGGCTGGGGTTTGAACCAGTGACCTCCCAACTGAGCTAACCAGGCGGTGGTAAATTCCACACAGAAAACGCATAAAAAGAACTGCCTCAAAAAGGCAGTTTACGAAATAAAATGTATTTAAATTGTATTTTTGAAAAGAGGTTTCTTTGTGTTAAAAGATTTTGACCAATCATTAAGATTGCAGGAAAATGCCAAAGTAATTTTACCAATTCACATGTTCTTCACATAAGATTTCTGTACTATTTAGCCTCAGATAAGATTTTGTTATGAAAAATTTAGGATTAATAAGTATACAAAGTTATATATGTAAAGTTTTCCTAAATTTTGCTGTTTAAACCGACAGAAGTATACAGACAAAAGTAAAATTAGCAACTTTTTGCATCCTGACCTGCATGTTCATCACCGTTATTGCTTTCCTTCTCATCTGAACCATTACCTACAAGTAATCGTTTTGTAAAACTGCTACATTAAAGGACAGTATAATCTTCTTGCAGCAATTCTGTTTAAAAACAGACAAATGACTGTTGTAATTTTAAAATTCACCAAAGTGGTTAATTGTTATTTGTTTGCTGTCTCATTTCCTCAGAGAATGTTGTAATCAAAGAAAACAAAGAAGAAACTAAGAACAAGGCCGTAAAAATTGATCATGAAAACTCTACAGAGAGCTCAGAAGACTTGAAGCAGAAGATAGAGCATTTGCAAAATGCAAGTAAACACATAACTTAATTTGACCTGGACTGTTGCAATAATTATTATTTGATTAACCAACATACTTGATGTACAATTGCTTAAAAATTGTATTTTTAAAATACATGGTCTGTTATTATAGCAAATAACACATCATAATCAGAAACTGATTTTTTAAATTAATTTTTGCAGGAACTTGATAACCTGACACATGTTGTTGAAGTACGTGAGAGTAAACTTGTTCAGCTAAGTAAAGAGAATGTTGATCTACAGGAAACAGCAACTATCCTTAGAAGGTTTGTACCAACCATTACAGTCAGTTATTTGGACACATTGGACTTAAGAGGTAACTATTTAATCACTGCTGTAGGCTGTTCTTCTGAAGTGAAGGTCATGCTCTGTGGGAAATTATTTATGCTGACTGGCTTATTTGAGGGTGTTGATGTACTTCTTTGCGCAATGTTAATGACGTCCTCACTCTAGAGTACTTTTACATTGTAGTAACATTTTAGCATCAACTGAGAATAATATAATTATTGTTGATTTTATTATTTTTTTTGGAAGGTTATTTTGATTATTGTTTACATCACTTATCAAAAAATTATAATATTATGCTGTTAAATTTGTTTTAACTTTTAATACATGTAGAACATCCAAAAACTAGTGTTTGTGTAGCAAGAAAGAAATAAAACACCACAATACAGGGCTTCTGATAATTTATTTTGCACGGTCGCAGAGCCATGAAATTCAGGTAAATCCGTAAAATTCCCAAAACACTCAAAATACCACAAAATTCGGTAGAAATCTTATCAAATACATGTCTGTAGAACATAATTATTTGAAACTTATCTCAGCTATTGGGGCTGTTTACTTGCTGTAAAATTTAATGTGCAAATTTATTACTGAAATGAGCAAACAATGTCCAAAAACTACCAGGTGAAGATTATGTTGCAAACAACTGAGTACTAGCCATGATGTTGAAAGCTTTGCCTCTGGTTCATTTCTGGAGTATATATTGTTGTTGAAAGAACGAACGATTGATCTCTGTTAAGGAAACATTAAAAACACTGGTCTTATCAGCGCAAAAATCATCGATTTCTAGCCAAACTGCCCTGAAAATTCCCACAAAATCGGCCATTTTTTTATTGTTTGTTGACAAAGTTTAGAAGCCCTGTGAGTACCGTTACAACTTAAGTATTGGCTTGATTTTGGCCACTCTCTCAAGTCTGCCCTGGGAAGAGATCGGGAGAAGCACAGGCTCATTTGCTACAGTGTAAATAGTGGCTGGAAATCAAGCCTTATCCTGTAAGTACAGTGTAGGAATCAGGGGAAATAATGCCCGTCCCTGATTTCCAAACTCATTCAGGACTCAGTTTTTTTCTTTGGACTACAATCATGACATGAATTATTGTATATAATATATCCATCCTTCAGAAGGTACTGACTTGCCTTAAATTTTATAGTCAACTTAAACAAGCTGAGGATGCATTAAAGACAGAAGATGAGGAAATTGAAGAAGTCAGGAAAGAATTTACTGTTCGAGTAGCAGCGACAGAAAAGAAGTTTCATGCTGCAGCTAAGGTTTGTATAGTATTTTCATGACAATAATTATACATGTATTGCAGGTCAAAGAGAAATTTTTGTGTCCTATTTTTTTTATGTATTATTAAGTAAACAGTTAAAAGGTGGTACTAGAGGCAAATGCGAACATCCAAGAATTGTGTGATTTTCTACCAGCTTAAGGCTGTCCAGTGCACAACACAGTGTTTGTAAATAGTCTTGACTTGTGAGCTGCAACAACAGTGATTATGTTGCAACAGCAATGATTTTGTGTGTGTCTTCTTCTTATTTGTGGTTCATTTGAATGTTTCGTTTTGGAACAAGCTGCTAAATCAGGTTGCAAAGAAAAAGCCAGTTTTACAGCCTGCCATTCGGGCAAGCTGTAGCTAGTATGTACTAGCCCACAAGTCATTTCAACTAGCCCCAAAACCCTTTTGATTAGCAAGATTGATTACAATCCTTCTGTAATTTGAATTTCCCAAAAAACAGCACTTGCCCATCGGTAAAGTTAAGAACAAAAACCACTAGCCCGATAGCAAAATCCACTAGCCCTGGGCTATCAGACACGACTTTCTTTGCATGCTGTAAATTGTCATTGTTTGATGCATCTCAAAGATCTCAGCTAAGTATAGTTTAGCTACTCTGAAATTCAAGTCAAAATATTAATAAAGGTTATGTATACTTGTATGTCCATCTTAGGAGAGAGATCAGTTAAAGGCACTTTTGGAACAAACAGAAAAATCTCTGAGTTCAAGGTTAGTAGAGATGATTCAAGAATAATAATTGCCGGTGCTAATTATAACATACTAGCGTATACATAGCCAAAAGTAGTGTACAGCTGTAGAAAGGATGATCAGTTAAATTAAGTCAAAAATACTCAGAATGGCAATCTGAACAGAAGGAAAACCAGTTAGGATTTATGTAATGACGACTTTCTCATTAATTTTGCATAATTACCAGCACACCCTGATCATAGAAATAGTTAATTATATCAAGCTACAGTGGAACCTCAATTGAATTAAGTGCCAAGGGACTAGGGAAATTTTTTCATTATATCGAGGGTTCGTTATATCAAAACTTTGATTTAACGAACTTTTGGGAAAACAAGCAAAATTATCTTTATATTGAGGTATATTAGTTAATGATTAATTTCCAATGCCCAGCATTTCCGGGTCTGAACAATTTCTGTAATAACATTATTTTGTATACAAAACTGTTATCTCAGTTCAGAGCTTTACATAGCTACAGCACCAGAAACACAAGAACAGGCAAACAAAACTGTTTAAAACTACAGTACACCAAACGGAAACGCTTGCTACGCAGGCTAACATAGCCTTTATCCTCGCTGTTCTGTTTCGCATTCATCTTTAGCTATCTTTCGGTCACATGTTGACATTTATTCGTTATATCGAGGTATACATGTATTTTATGTTTGCATTTCTGCATTGTGTTTGCTATAACGAGGATTTCGTGAAATCGAGGTTCTATTCCATACGTTTTATTTTAATTTTGGCCGGGCTGAAGAAAATCGCTCGTTATACCGAGGACTTCGTCATTAGGAGATTAGATAAATCGAGTTTCCTCTGTAATATACAAAGATGACCAGATATCTCTGATAATCTCCATTACAAGCCCTCTCTCTTTTTTTAAGGCTCCGTCCTCATTAACCACTCTCTGATTTTAAACATTCATAAATTATTAAGCCTCTACTCTGAAATGAATCCTCCCCAAACCCTACTCAATGGCAATGATTTGAACTGTCTTCTTCTAAATACAGGTGTAATAACTAATTAAAAATAACTTAACTCTTTGGAAAGAAAAACACTGTATTCAGTGATTACCCATACTCATTGCATGAACCTAAAAGATTCAGTGTATTAGATAATTATGTGACTGTTGAAATTGTAAAAACACGGAATGTGTGCCCTATTATGATACTGCTTAGCTAAGGAATTGAAGCTACAATGTTAATGTTAGTGAACTGCCAAGGGTGTTCGTGTACTCCAGTTATAGAATACAGTACGTCCTGCCTCTCTAATAAGCTCCGCTCAACAATAAGCCGTGACAATACAAAGGACGGCTGTGAAGCAGGTTATAATAAGCCCCTTCAAGAAAAGGCTTTAAAGACCCCTGGATGGTGTATTCATTGTCCACTCCGTTACACAGGGAAGCTAATGTATTGATCCGTACAGGCACACGAAGTCCTAAATAGATGTACATGTACTTCGGCCTTTTTGTCATTGCTGGTTCATTTTTATCCACGTTTTATATTTTGCTCATTGTAATAAATATTTGTATGTTATTTTTTTCATTTCTTGTGTTTGCCAATTCATGGGTGTATATGTGTAAGACTCTTTCTAAAGCAACGTGAACTGAGTGTTGAATTGTCTTCCATAGAAATGATCGGCAAGCTGAAGAGTTCACAACTCTCCTCAAGGAAAAGGATGATCAAATTGCTCAATTATTAGAGGAAGGTAATGATTAATTTTAAAATAGTTGTATTATAAAGACTGCCAAAAATGCATGTTTACCCTTGTCTAACAATCGCATAAAACTGGTTTTGCAAATTTATTTTTCAAATTTACAGCTAGTGCAGCTAAAAGATACCCTTCAGTTTCAAAATTTTAGTTTATTTCAGTTAAAAATAAAACATTAACTCAAGCTGTCCCACAGCCAAGCAGCTATCAAACTTTTCTTGCGCCAGGTAGTTGATGAACCCAATAATTCTCAGTACTTAAACTGAATGACATGCCCTCACATTGACTGATCATTTTATCCAGGTGAAAAGTTGTCTAAACAAGAGCTTCAAATCAATAACACAATAAAGAAACTCAGAGCCAAGGAAAAGGAGAATGAGGTGCTGATTAAGAAGAACAGGTACGAAATTTAAAAAGTCTTCTTCCTCTTGCCCTCAGCTGTCTTTGAAATGAAATGTTTTGCAGTGCATTAATCCCTATCGACTGATAGAGATTAAGATAACTGCTCCTTCTCTCGTTTTCACTAACCATTTTCTCTGTTTTTTCCCCTTTACTAACGTTAAGATGTAAATAACAAATTTCATTTTCAATCAATAATGGGTGGTGCGGGTATACCACCGTCGGTTGCGAGGACACGAGACAAAAAAAAAGATATTCTAATTAGGGTGTCAGACATGCCGTGTTTTGCCGCCAAACATTTGAAGTTTGACAGCCGTTGAAGCAAACTGTCGCACCAAAGGTAAGTTGTTTATATGTTTTTGATCAGCTTGTTAAGCTCATATTTCATTTTTCCCAACTTTCAGACATATTTCTCGCTCAGAAACAGCGCACTTGCCTCCAGAATATTTTGTTGAGCGAAAACAAATCAAGTCTACAACAACCGCCTACTCCGAATGTTTGGCGGCAAAACATGTCATGTTTTCACCCGATTAGAACATGTTTTTTTTTTCACGTGTACACGCTTAGATTTAACCGACGGTATCATCATTGCCATTGTCATCATCATCGTCATCGTCATCGTCATCATCATCACTGTCATAATCATTATCATAATATACTGTAGCGTCATCACTAGTAGTCCCCTTCGCAGCCGCTCGTGCCTGAGTCAGGCAATACCTCCTTCCCCCCCCCCCCACCTCCTCCCCCCACGTGGGGGCGGCAAGGGGAGCTTGCGTGACTCCGGGCCGAGTGGCTGCGAAGGAGACTACACATCACTAGTTCTGGTTAATATAGAATCGGTAGTCAGCATGTACCCTGTTACATGTAAGCTGACCTCTCTTGTCATTCCAACGTGCATTGCCAATAAAAGGTTATTGGGCTTGAAAAACCATTTGAACATACTGTTTTTACAGCAAAGATTTGGAAGACATGACAGCTGAAAACACCAGGCTCACAGAAATCCTAAAAGTGAAGGATGAAACTGAAAGGAAGCAAGCAGGTACTTGGTCATTGGACTAGTTTTGTACTATAAAAAAATGGTGTTACATGTAGGAAAAAATCGTCTTGAGCGAAAGTAAAAAGGTATCCTAATTAGTAGTTGGGAATGATAGGAATTTTCGTTATAATAGTTTTTCTATGCTTCCGCAGAAGATTCTTGAACATAAAGACGGACAAAAGAATTGAGACACCCGAATAGAATGGCACCTTTTTTGCATAGTAGACACCATATCTATCCCTTCCCCCGTGTAGTACCCCCCCCCCCCCCCTTCATTGAAGTTTTCAACTATAAACAACATTGATTGGAGGGTGGGCGATTGACGGCCTTTAACAGAATTGTATGATAAATGAATGAAATTGTTGATAAAAGCGCTACTTTAGTCATTGATTATACAATTTTAGGCCTAGGCCAAACGTCGAACTTTTCATGAGACGAACCGAACTTAGTGGGTTAATTTCATGAAAAAGTTCGACGTCTGGCTCAGTTAAGTTTGTCTGAATAAGTTTGGATCGTTCAACACGTTCTGTCCGTCTGCTTCAGGCGGATAGAACATCTAAAGATCGTCTCCGGGACAAACGTCGATCTTCACATGCGACGAACTAAAATAATAAATTAAAATATTGTATGATAATGTACATTTAGCCTCGTTAAAGGCCCTCTCTCCATTAATCCCTCCCCCGTTTTAAGCATCCATAAATTATTAAGCCTCTACTCCTCCACAAACCCTACTCAATGGCCATGATTTGAACTGTCTACTACTAAATAATAACTAAAATAACTTAACTTTTTGGAAAGAAAAAAAAAAAACGCTGTATTCAGTGAAGCCCCAACTCATTGCATGAACCCAAAAGTTCATCAGTGACGTGTTTTAGATATATGTGATTGTGAAAGGTTTGAACCCAGGAGTCATTTCAAAAGTAGGTTGAGTTTGATCGTCCGGGTGAACGTAGTCATAAATGTGACTGTTGAAAATGAGTTTGTAAAAACATGGAATGTTTGCCCTATAATGATACTGCTTAGCTAAGGAATTGAAGCTACAATGTTAATGTTAGTGAACTGCCAAGGGTGTTCGTGTACTCCAGTTATAGAATACAGTATGTCCTGCCTCTCTAATAAGCTCCCCTCAGCAATGAGCCGTGACAACACAAAGAACGGCTGTGAAGCAGACTATAATAAGCCCCCTCAAAAAAGACTTAAAAGACCCCTCGGAGAAAATTTATTAAAATTGCTTTTTGATCTGATTCAGTTGATTGGTTCGACGCATCCTAAGTTCGACGTGTGACCCAACAGACGATCTCACTTTAATTTAGGGTCGACCCAAATTAGAGTTAGGTTCGTCTCATGAAAAGTTCGACGTTTGGCGTAGGCATTAAGAATGTCATGATTTATGTTTAAAATGCCAACACAGGTGTAATTTCTAGCCTGAAAATGCATATGTTTGAGTTCAAATGTATGCTTTCCATTATTTTATACTCAGTATCTTTCAATACCATACCCGCCCAAGATTAATTATAGGAAGATGCATTTAAATCAAGAACAATTTTGATGCTTACCACATACGAATGTCCTGGCAACCGGAGATACGTCTGCGTATCCTACAAGTACGCCAAAGTGTTCTCTTTAATTTGTCACCATGGGAAAATAAGTTACATTTCGCATAGGAATGAAAACTAAATTTTGAAATTATGTAGGGTTCTGTTTTGATGTTTCTTTCTTAAATAAATTATTGTAAATGGTCTCTTTGTTTAATAAGCATGCCCCGTATCTTTCACAATCGTCCTTGCAAGTGAATCACTGTTACAAAGTAGCCTATGAAATAGACTGATCGTGAATCAAAATTGCGTTGAAAATTCACCAGTTTTATTTTAATTTTGTTCTTCAGATGCTATAGCAAAACTGAATGCTTATGTTGAAAAGCAAGATGAACAAGTTAGTAAGTTAAAGGTGAGTACAAAAGGTCACATTATTTTTTTAAAAAATCTTCACATTTGCTTTTTAACCGGTCCGTCTTGAACGTACGCAGTGATGAAGTTTCGCTGGGATTTTTTCATCATTATCTTTCCTATTTCTGTTTAGTATATACTAAAACTACAGTGGATAGTGTTTTTCGAGCGTTCTGATTGGCTACTCAATTAGTGAATATCCTGCACTATTTACTGATTCACCTCCAGTTACTCCGAGCGAGCGACGCCAAACTCACGTAAGTTGCGAGCAAAATGCCTTCCCGGTTTGCTGCCGTATTATAGGTTAGGTCTTTTGGCCTTGACCCCCACCCCACCCTACTTGGTAAAGTTTAAATTCTGGTCGTGTGACAGGATTTCGTATGTCTTCTTTCTCTCGTCCTTCCCCCGTCGTTTTCTCGTTTTGCCTCTATTTTGCATTCGCTTGGCTTTTTACCACAAAAGAAAAACAGACCAAAAAAAACCGCGTGTTGCGCAGGCTACACTAGCGTTTGGCCGTTTTAACTGAAGAAGCCGTTTACAACGGATCGTTCTTTTGAAATCTTTAAATCTTTTTCTTCATCCGTTTTCTATGTGCATTAAACGTGTAGAGAAAGGTTAACCTATCCGTTAAAAAAATAGCTGGAGGTGGATATATGCCTCGCTGCTTCGCAGCTCGGTATATTCCACCACTAGCCACCTCCACTTCGGTGAATAATTGTTATTTGTTCTCTTTGGCTCAGAAAGAGTGTCGTTGGCCACAAGTTCAGTGAAACGAATTGTATTTGTGTAAAGATACTGAGCAATATTGTCTCGACCATTTTCAAGTTGATCTTGACCTTTGGAAACTTGATTAATTTTATTGGCATTAAACAGTAACGTTTTTTAGGATGACAAATTAATGATTACTTTATCGATCTATGATTCAAAATGTTTCCTTTCTGGGTTTTTTTAGTCTGAGCTAGATGATTCAGCTGAGAAGATAAGAAGCATGCAAACTGCACTGGACAATGCTTACAAGTGAGTGGTGATATATAATTGGCACTTTTGGAAGCTAAGTGGAGGGCTTACAGTTTTCTTATAGGCACTGTGGTGATAGCCTACGAAAACATCCGTTACTCCTCGCTCTTCGCCGCCGGGGACGTTTCGCGCGGAGGAACGTCTGCGACTCAGCGACAGAAATTCCATACTGATGACGTAAATCAATGTTTACATAATGAATCCGGTAGTCATGGGGTTCCAAATATAAATTTGACAAATTTTACGTGTCTTCTGGTCGATTTTGGTAAAGTGTTGTGTTCATCTGCCAAAGAGTTCCAGCAAAGTCAAATGCTTCTTCTAGAGAAGACTATATTCCACAAATATTGACTGTTTTGTTAGAGATTCTTCGCGTTTACATTTAACCTTTGTGGCCTTTTCTCTTTTGTCTGTCATTCGTAAACAATAGCTAAAACAATGTAACTACTCCGTCGACCAATCAACGAGACTGACCAGATTCCGGACAGATTTTACGTCATCAGTATGGAATTTCTATCGCTGAGTCGCAGACGTTCCTCCGCGCGAAACGTCCCCAGCGGCGAAGAGCGAGGAGAAACGGATGTTTTCGCAGGCTACTGTGGTGATAGCCAAAAGCGGTAGTACCCACTCGAAAATGTAAAGACTATGATTAAAAATCACGAATATCTGTTCAAAGCAACTCTCTCCATAAAAGTACCCCACCCTACTTGGTAATGTTTAAATTCTGGTCGTGTGACGGGATTTCGTATGCCTTCTTTCTCTAGTCCCTTCCCAGCCGTTTTCTCGTTTTGCTTCTATTTTTCATTCGCTTGGCTTTTTACCACAAAAGAAAAACAGACCAAAAAAAACCGCGTGTTGCGCAGGCTACACTAGCGTTTGGCCGTTTTAACTGAAGAAGACGTTTACAACGCGATCGTTCTTTTGAAATCTTTAAATCTCTTTTCATCATCCGTTTTCTATGTGCATTAAACGTGTAGAGAAAGGTTAACCTATCCGTTAAAAAAATAGCATGCTCTTGACGTTTGGATAAAACGTGTAGATGGTTAGCCTGCGATGCAGCCGGCCCACGCACTCTTCTAAACTATACTGAAGGTTTAGAGCGTCTGCGACACAGGCAAGTAGATGGTTAGATTCTTCGTTTAACTTCCATCTGTTGAACAGTTTTTACCCAGAGCAAGCTTAAAAAGAAGTTTCTTGAGTTTCGAGACCAGAATTTCTGGTCGATAAATGTGTTAAGCTTGTCGCTTGACCGAACTGGAGAAACAAATTCAACAAACGGATCGCACTATGTCTTTCAGTGCATTTGTCCCACTCACGGCGGTGGTAAAATAAACTTTAAATAAAGAGTCAGTCGCCCGACTGGCAAAATTGACTGCTCAGTCATTCTTGTAATGTATCTTCCGTACGTAAAAGTTTTTTTGGTCGTCCGCCTCGAAGTTGTTATCCTTTCTAATCCCTCCCAGGGTTCTATCTACGATTTATCGTGTGGGGGAGAAGTCCTGAGTGGGCGTAGGCGACGGGCTTCCTAGGGGTGGTCCGGGGGCATGTCCCTCGGAAATTTTTTGAAATGAATATGCGCTGAGATGCAATCTGGTGCATTTTGAGACACAATTTTGAGAAATGTTTCGGTCTGTGCACTGACTTCGTCGCATCTGGATGATTTTTCCGATATATTTAATTACATACTGAAATGATATCAATTTTTTTCTGGGAGGGGGGAGCTTCTACCCCTCAAATACCCTAGATAGAACCCTGCCTCCCTCTTCCAATGCCGTTTTCAAAATACAAACTTTACTGGTACATTGCCATGGAAATATCGTTGTCAATTTTATTGTAACGCTGTGAATTTATTTTAGACAACTCGCAGACCTACATAAGGAAAATGCATCCAAAGATAGCGCCGTTCAGGTATGTGACTTTTAGAGCAACGAAAAACAACGCGATTGAAAATTCGCAAATGTCGGGTTACCATTTGAAGGCCTACTTGTCCATACACGTAAAAGTTTAATAACAATGTTACGACTGCAAGTTTTTAAATCAAGAAACCCCGTCCACTATAATACCTTCTTGGTTGAAAATGAACGATCTTTTCTTTGTTTTGTAGTATGTAGACTACGAAGTTTTGTTGTGTTTATTAGGAAGCAGCTCTAAGCGCTGAGATAAACGCTAAGGAAGGCTTAAGAATTGCTATGGAAAAGAAAGAACGGCAGTTTAAGAAAGAAATTGAAACTCTAGAATTCCAGGTAAGATTTGAAATTAAGTGGAGCATCATCTTTTTTCTTTTATAGCACGTGTAGCACCCGCTCCCGTTTCCTTTTAGCCGGTCTAGCGAAGCGCGATTCTCTCCATGCCCTCGCGTGTCTCCCGCTCGTCGCCCTCGCGTCACTCGCATTTCTAACAGGAAAGCCAAACGGCGGCTGTTACGCAGATTACTGAAGATGTATATAGTACCGAACAGCTAAAAACTCCTTTCGTCGCTATTTTTGTTGAAAAATTCTGATTATAAAGTCAAAATTTACAAGCATTTTAGTGTCTATTAGTTTCTCGGCACAGTCGTCTTTGGCGAATGACCGTTAGAAATTTCCTTTTATTTGGTCAGCTATACCCCTTCAAATAAATAACATGCCGCAGCTCTCCTTGAGGAGGAACTGCCTTTATGTCCACAGTAATAAGTCAGGGCACATCATTCAGATATCATCTAATATGCGTAAATTTCCACAATTTGCGCATTTCTGTTCTTTTAGTTTCTTCACACAAAAGCCGTAAAATATCTTTCATGGAAAGGTTTTGAAAATGACTCTAATAAGCGCCACATTGTCAAGTAAATACGGTACTGTAGGAGTTTAATGATTGATTTTGTTGTTGTTTTTTCAATAGATAAGTGATCTTCAGACCAGTCTGCGACGCGGCGAGCAGCAGACCAACAGAAGAGAGGACAATCTTCGACAGGAAATAAGTGACATGCAGCAGGTATGTCATGTCAGGTGCCATGTAACCTCGGTATAAATTGCTATAAAGTGTTTACGAGTTTCAAAAAGGAATGAAACGTGTATAATCCTTCTGTGCTATTTGTCGCGACTCGCCTCAGTCCTCTGGGTCGAAGCTTCCAACACGACAGCGGGAGAAATGTCGGATGGGTTGCTCCTTCACCTTGTTCCCCTGAAACCTGATTCTTCCTGAATACAACTCCCGGAAAAGATCACAGGACTAAATTAAAGTTATACATGATGAAAATAGTGGGCCTGTGTACAGACCCCACCCCCACCCCCTTCTCCGATTTTTCCTGAAAGGAAAGAAGGAGGCGTGGTCTGTGCACAGGCTACAAAATAGTAAAATAAACATAGTAAAGTCTCACCATCGCTGGTTCTTTATTGTTAAACCTCTCAGTAACTGTTAGTTGTTTTGTTTGAACAGAGATTACAGGAAGCAGAATCTCGTAATCAAGAACTCACTGAAAGTGTTACCCATGGTATGTAGGCTAATTAAACCGCTGTTGACGCCTGTTGGCTCGATATTAGAGACCTTTAGACCCGTTAAGACGAGGAGGACGAGATTTGACGCAACGTTTTTCGCGTGCTCTTCAAAAATTGACATCCCGGAAAGCTTCATTTTATTTTATTTTTTTTTCACAAAAACAGTTTACACGGTCTCTTTTATTTTAGGAGGGGGGGGGGGGGGGGTTAAGCCCTCCCCTGATCGCAAAATGATAAAAACTACGAACGTTTAATAACTTGTGTCCGTTATTACAATATTTTGGATAAAACCTGTAGTATAATGACGACGGCGATCACTTTTTCCGCCAAAATGGCGCTGACGCGTGCGTAATACTCAGTATTGAGAAAATCACATTTATTATGCAACTGAAGGACTAGAGGGTATTTCATTCAAATTCTGTGCTTGTAGATAGCTGGAAAATAAAAATCCCCGAATTCAGACGGGACCGTCATCTCTACGTGCTCTACGTGATCACGCAAAAGTCTTTCCGTCTGCAGGTCAAAGGCTCAACATTGTGGGATTTTCCGAAAGGCTCGTTGAAGATTTAATGTTGTATCGAACTGAAGAAGGGGAACTGAAAGGAGGGCTATCTCTTTTTAACATTTTTTTTCGTCTTACGCAGCTACCAGACCACTGTTGCGACAGATTGAAAACCTACAAAACAGCTATGGTAACCACACACAGACCTGGGAAAGAGTGGAAAGGAATTTGACGGACAGGCTTAGTAAGTGGAAACCTAACTGTATTCAGAATATGTTGAAAGGCTACATTCTATATGCTTTTTTTCTTCTATTTTACAATATCCACAGTTTTGCAAACAGACCACACTCCTGGTAAGTATTTCTTATTTGGCCAAAGCTTTAACTGTAAGTCAAGGAGGGGATCTGGCTTGCTGAGTTGTGGAAATGACAGAGAGCAGAAAAATATCGACCTTTTAGTCCTTCATAGTCCAGAATAATAGTAGCCCCTATAAATCAAGACGATTCGACGGGTAGTTTTGATTACATTGCACACTGAATACTGATCATTATCAGCTATCTGAGTTAATCGTATTGCTTTAAGTTATCTTTCTCTTTCTTTTATAGACGACGCTCATTTTAAGGTATGCAATTGTAGCATACGCCCAATAATGAACATTCGAATGGTAGTCGAGGTTCATTATCGAGTATTCGAGTGAATGTCGCTATTGATAATGGACCTCCTTTTGTAAGACAAGGCATATTACTAGAGCGTGATTTAGTCCCATAACCAATAATGCTCCTTCTATTGTTAGATGAAGCTCAGATTCAACTAGCAGAGGCCCAAGAGAAGGAGCGAGTGGCAACAGAGCATGCGCTAGAACTGAACTCACGTTTGACTGCTGTAGAATCACAACTGTCCACATATCGGCAGGACAAGTCTCGACTCGAGGCTGCCTTGGAGGTAGAACGAGCGAGACTGGACACTGCAGAGGAAGCAAAAAGCAGGTAATAAACCTAATATTGACCCGATCAAGGATACATAAAACAGTCGGTGACTTAAAAATTATTTATATTTCTCTCCAAAAAAAACGATTTTCTTTCGCAATTCGTTTTGTATTCTTTACCCCAGCCTGGCCTTATACGGTTTCTTATACGAGGGAAATAGACTTGGAATAGTCTGATTTTCGCACAACACTCTCGTTTGACTATCAACAATGGGCGTTTATTCAAATAGCTAGAAGGGATAGGTCCACCATCTTCTTTTACTCCTCAGACGGTAAATTAGGAATAGAGTGGAGCGACTAATTCAGTGATTTTGTTACCTCTGCGTCCTGCGTCCTTGACGCATAGAAATCCCCAAAGACGCAAAATAATTCATGGCATGCGTGCCTTAGACGCAAAGAATGATCAATCGATGGTGGCATATCCTGTTTGTGTGATTTCTGTGGCTGTTGTTTAAAGATGCATATATATATTTTAGTCTCTTTTGTGCTTTAACTATATGGAAGGGCTATATTTTGATTTCAGTAAACTGTAATAAAGAGTTTTGTTGTCTGTCTCCATATACTGTTTGGTTACATAAAGGCCCAAGCATTTTCTATTTAGGACTCCTTCTTTTTTTTGGAACTGGGACTCATTGGTTATGAACATGCAGGGACTCATGATTTTTCACAAGATGAGTCCTAAGACTCACCATACTATTTTTAACAAAATCTCTGCTAATTCTACATGATGATGTTGAACCAGCGATTCAGGTATTCGCCAGTCACATGCTCAGTCTATTAACGGACGGTTTGGTGAATAGATATAATTATTGCAAATTGTACCGTGAAAATTTACCTGTCTCCTAATCGTCAACATCATCGTTTATAGAGCGTTTTGGCACCATATTGGTGTTCCTAAACAGTGAAACGGCGGCCATGTTGGTGTACCAAGACAATCCTGGGAGAGCTGAATTCTTTTCTTACTCAAACGCTTTCTTTTGTTCCATTAAATTTGCATAGATGCTGGCCACGTGAGGGAAAACGCTCTATTGTATTGATTATAACTATCGTCGTCATCATCATCATCATCATTGAAGGATACCTGTTGATGCGGAGGACATACAATTTTTTTCCATTTCAAGACCAAAAGGCCAATTTGGCCAAACTAAAACTAATGAAAGTTTATCATACGCAGTAGTTCCGACGGCTTCACATATGTTCTACTTCCTTTGGTGCAAGGAAATCCGTATTTAAACTGATAACTCAGTCCCAGTGGTGTCTGCTTAATGCCTTTTGCTTTTGTCTTAGGCAAGCTGCTAGAGTAGAGACGTTGGAAGTCAAATATCGAAAAATTATGGAAGATAACAACGTGGAAAAGGTAAGGCGCAGCTTTGGCGAGTTCTTTGGCGACGACCATGGCGTTCCAGCGAAAACTCCATAACTTATTTTTTGAAAATAAAATTGCTATCAAACCCTTTACAACAAGGACAGCGGACACTGAAGACGAGTTTAGTCCACTCGGAGGTAGATTAAGTTGCAATCTTACGCAATCCCTTGATAAAACTGACGCCTCTCTCTAATCGACACTTGTTCTTGTGCCTTTGATGTCCGCTTTTAAGACGTAAATGCCTGACATAGGTTATTGAATAAAAATATTGCAAAGGTCGACGTTCGACTTTGTCTTAAAATTTTATGCCGAAGGGTTTCATTTCAAAGATCACCATGTTAAAAAGGGTGAATGACCGGCCGGTGTTTTTTTTTTTTTTTTTTCAACAAATAGTGCAAGGGAAAAACTGAAGTAAGCTGCGTGTTGTGATCTCGTTGTTTTTGTTGTGGTTGTTGTTAATGTTTCTTCTTGTTGTTATTACAGGCGTTACTTGAACAACAGCTGGCTGTGGAGAGGAGCAAGTTGGAAACAGAGAAGAAAAGGTTTCAAAATGCCCTGGATGAACAGGTAGTTTTAGTAATTATCTTGTTTCTTGATTTTGACTGAAAAAAAAAGAACAACAACAACAACGATCAACTGGTATTCTATACCAGTACAGTAATTATACAATGAAACAGTTCCGTACGAACTAGATTCCTGCCACAATTACCGTTTAAACTAAAGGCAGATGTTGAACCAATGTGGTAAAGTGAGTGCAAACATTTGACCCTTTCATCAGCAACACTTTGTTTCAACAACAACAACAATTAGTGTCAAGAGATGCAAGATAACTTACTGACCTGACGCTTGTATTACTGTATAAGAGTAGAGATTCCTACATCAATCTAAGGCTATCAGTTTGTACTATACTGGATATGACACAATTTGGCGGATATTACGGGCGCTGTGGTTGGTCGTTGCTCACAGGAGCACAGGAATGGTTAGCCTAGAAGGTTTAGTGCACGAAACTGTCAATTCTCTTTTGTCAATGCTTACTTGCTTCTCAGTGGGTTCCAGTCCTCGCCCCTACTTACTTTCGCCACGGTATGAATACCAATCCACACTACGACGGCGAATGACAGAAACTTATCCTTTCAAGATCCTCACGGCGTAGCTTCGCTCCGTTTTAAGGTGTGAACAGGAGCCCTATCCTGTCGGCGCACGCGCAAGAGCTATTTAGTATGGTGTGAACATAGCCTGAGTCGATGAATTTACTCAGGGTACAATTTTTTTTTTTCAGGAGAGAATCTTATTGCGTCAGACCAGCTTTTCTGGAGTTCCTCCATCGCCATCCGCCTCTAATGAACTTTCACAGGTATGGGAAACTCATGGGGTTTTCAATTAAATATCTAGAAACCAAGTCCAGTGTGAACGACCAGTGAACTCAACGAACACAGAACACAGAAACTGCGTTTTAGTCAACGTTAGCAATACTTGGTTTGTTGGGAAAATGTGTTAAGTATGCAAATTCCCGAGAACCGGCCATTTGTACTGTGGCGTCTTTTTACTACTGCTACCAGAATCCTTCAGGTTTTTTTTTTAATTCGCTACATTCACATTTCCATAATACATCTTGTATAGCCCCCAAAAGTTTTGCAAAAGCATTGTTTCGTATTTCTTTTGGAATTTACAATCCTCCCAAGAGAACTTGAAAACAATACTTATGCAAAATTTTTAGAGGCTAAGCAAGGTATATCATGGTTAATGTGAAAGTAGTGAATGAGGGCTTTTGTTATTCAAACTTCACTGGGATTGCCAAATTTAAATATGAAAGAAAAAACAAAATGAATTCTGGTCTTAGTAGTAAAAACACGTCATCGTGCATATGGCTTATTTGATGCATCGCACTTGCAGTTCATACTGAGAGCAGAAGGCATTAGAACAGTAAGGCTTACATGACATACTACCCAAACCTGAATACACAACAAAACAAACACAATACGCTTAATGACTATATTTCAATTCTTTAAGGGTTGTAGGGCTGGTTTTTTAAATGAATTAGTAGGTATCTGTTGTTGTTTTGTTTTGTTTTGTTTTGTTTTGTTTTTTTACAGGAGGAGCGTCTCGAGGGATCCCCTCTCAGGATGTATGCTCGACAAAGTAGCAGCAGCAGTATCGTCGATGGCATCTCAAGAGGCATCATGGGAGCTGGTCCTGCTATGGTCGAAAGACTGCAGGCTCAGGTGAAACAAAAAGATGGCGAAATCGAGCTTCTTCAGGTGCCCATATTTCTTTGTAATTCTCCTTTTATTTTGGAATAAAAGCTGGCGTCATGTGATTTGGAGGTGAATACAGTGCTAACCAGTCCTTACCTTTCATGCTGTTCATAAGTGCATGAATGTGATAGAACAAAATATGAACCATTTATTGAAAACTTCTGAGCAGTACTTTCCTGTGGTACTGTTTATTGTGCTGTACAGGGTGTCTCAGTGCATGAAATCCTAAAGTGTTACCAGTACTTTTTTGTGATATTGTTGTTGTTGTTTTTTATGCTGTGCAAAGTGATTTTTGCCTTTGGATACAATCCTACAGTGTTATCATGTTAACGTAATGGTTGACTGTTTTTATCGCAGGACGAGATTAACTCTTTGCAAAAAACACGCGACTCACTTACAGAGGAGTTGACTAGTGTCAGCTCTAAACTGGAGAATGTTGAGCAGGACAGCTGGCGTTTGGCTGATCTACGAACGCGTTACAATGTAAGTCATTCAAGGATAAAATATTATTTTAAATATTATTGACGTTTGGGTCAGTCCATCGAAAAAATTGTAAAAATCGGGAATGGCCAATGTAATGATCACGAGGTTTATGCTGCATCTTAATAGAAAGATTCCTGAAATGCAAATGAATTATTTTGCTTCGCCCCAAGTAAGGTAATCCAAGACAGTCTAGGGTTCTATATTCCGGATTCTTTGTCAGTGGAACTTGGATTCCGGATTCCAATCGTTAGTGGGATTCCGAATTCCTTGAGCTAAATTCCGGATTCCAAAGTCCTGGATTTTGGATTCTTCAGATTCCAGAATCCGGATCACCTTTTATGTCTGCGGCGATCCAACTGCCCCGATTTCATTTCCCCATTGTTCCTTGTTCCCTTTCTTTGGTTACACTTCAAAAGCACTTCAGATGTGTTAAATTGCTGATTGCCAGACTTCTCGCGCAATTTTACTTGAAGTACAAGCCACTGATAGCTTGTATCTTTGCACCATGGTGTTTCACGCCCATTATAAAGTAACTATTTTAGAGTTTAGTTGTGCAGACCATGAGTACAGAAAAAAGAGAAAGATATAAAAACGTAATTTTGAAAAGGAAAGAAAAAAGTACCGAGAACTTTGGGATATTTTTCCTATTATTGAAAGCGTGATTTGCTTATACATAGTTTAATTGACACTAACATAATTCATTAGTATTGTTATCAAGAAAGTTCTGTTACGCTGGACGTTACTGTAGTTTCTTTGCTTATTTTTGCGTCCGAAGGGCGCAGTCGTAATAGCATCTCTCATCGAACTTTTCCCTGTTTTCAAGACCGCATTAGCTTCTACCGGGCAATTGTTGTCAGTTGTTGTTGCTTTTTTTTCTCTTGGGTGGGAACTGGCATCTTTTTTGAGTTTCTGGCTAAATCCCGTGAATGATCATTCGTTGAAATCAATCGATCCCTTTCCCTGTCGGGCGTAGTTCTAATTTACAATTTCTACAAGAAGTATTATCATTTTTTATTTATTTGTTTGTTTGTTTGTTTTTTTTTTTCAGGAACTGGATCAGAGACATAATGCAGTTTTACAAATGTATGGTGAAAAAGCCGAGGAGTGCGAGGAGCTTAAAATGGACTTGGAAGATGTGAAATCCATGTACAAAACACAGGTACAGAAATTATAGAGTGTTGTTACTCTTGAGTGGAATAATAGTATTAATACTGAAATGATTACACTGGCTGGAACAGTTAAGGGGTGAACATAAACGACAATTTTCCTCTTGCATTAATTTTGTATTGCAACCCTAAAAAAGTCGAAAGTACGTCACACGCGTGTTCTCGTGCTGTGGTTACATTGACTTGATTTTCGCCCAAAATTGCCTCTAACCTCTTTCGTTGGGTGCTCGGTCATGGATAGAAGGGAATGCGGGAAAGATTATCGCACTGAATTGGTGATAGATTTTATTTTGTGTAATGTATGAAGCGTGTTTAATGTTGTCTATTTTTTTTCTTTTTGCAGATTCAAGAGCTTCTCGGAGCTTCAAGATGACCCAGCCTGTTTAGAGTGCACATCAAATTTTATCGTTAATCCTAATTTTTTGGGCTCCAGGAAGCTCTCAGAACGACTTATCCGATCGTCCGTATTCACAATAACAGCTGTGTTTTCATTGGTCAGTAGGACATAGGACGCTTAAATTTACGTGGTAAATGTACTTAGCTATACGGCTAGTTTACAGATATCCCACGGGTAGAATTAACACAAAAATTGAAATACAAAATTTTATTAAATTTTAGGCCAATGACTGAAAATAGAAGTTTGTGAAAGCCTCGTGGCTTCAGTAATTCGTTCGATCTTAGTGTAAAATCAAATCACGGGTTTGCGACCTAAAGAAAATTATTTACTTCGTAAAATAAGTCTGAGTGTGGATACCTTTACAGGTTACATCAGGGAAAACATGAAACAGACATAGCATAAAAATAGCATAAAAATCCTTACGCGTCCTCTTAAAGACAAGATCGCCTGTTTGCACGAACCTTTAGCACTCGCGTCTTCAATAGGCCACTTCCGAGTTCCAAAACCCTCACTTTCAAAATGAGACCAAGTGCACAACCTTTCTTGTGAAAATGAGTTTTACATGCATAAGAATGAAAAACCTTTTCCATATCAAAGGCTGAGCACTTAACCTCGTTTTGATACAGAGGCCCGGGGGAACTCGGAAATGGCCTATAAGATTGCGCTTTTGGCACATCTACGTTCTCTGAAACGCGAATAAATGCGGAAGGACTGGCTCTGGCATTTTTGTTTTTGTTTTGAATTTTATTTTGAGCCAGCGTTGTTGTTGTGATTGATATGCAACTCACGCCTGGGAATGTTGGCTTATTTTTCTTTTACAGTGGTGAAAATAAATAGCTTCAGATGTTACTTGAATACAAATCATATTTAATACGAAACGCAACGTAAGAGTAAATGTATGGGTAACGATTTCACTTTTGTGTCCGTTAACTGTGTTGTGAAGTTATTAACAGTTTGAGCGCTGTTTTTTAAGTGTGGTTAAGTTTAATTTTATGGTGCTCCTTCTAGAGATGTCGATGGATTTTCTCTAACTGATTACTGTCATCACTTTTAAAAGAGTTTAATTGCTTAAGTAACCCCACCTTCTAAAGTGGCGTTAGACGTGCGAGAAACGGTTCCTCGTGTACAGCGAACAAGGCGGCAGAAGGGACAATGCGCTCTCTTGGTTCGGGGACAACTAACGCAGGACACGTCCACGCTTGATATAAGGTGACAGACTGCCTTCTGTTTGCCTTTTCTCTCCTCTGCTTTCCCTTGCTTTTCCCACAAGGCCGTACGCAAGCCACTGGGATTCCTTCATTTAGCCTCAGGGAGTTAAGGCCCCGTGTATCAAAGACTATGTTTACTGCCGAGGCGAGTGCAAGCACTCCTTTAAGCGACAGCTCCACATTACGCATACGGTACCTGTTACTGAAGGAGCCTCCAAAAAACTTCCAAACTTGATTCCACTGGGGTTCTAGCGTAGAGTTGATATGCATCACTGGCCCAAGGTCTTGCAAGATCTGGAATGCCATATCGGGCGGCCGTCGTAGCAGCCCCGATGCCAAAACTGTGGCCCGAGAATTGCCAAAGGGACTCCCGCTGGCCGACCCTGTGTGCCCATGAACGAATGTTGGCGATTTTTTTAGGAGCTGAATACTAAAGGACTGTTTTTAAGTTCACAAAAAAGGAAATTGTTGTCTTGTGTTCGCGTCCTCCTTAAAAACGTGAAATTAGGCATTTTCACGTCGTAGTCGTGTAGTGACGGCAAAGAAATGTGCAAAAAAGCCTGAAGCCCGTGCAAAGTTGTTGTTTTGCTAATCTGATCTAAAACAATTGCTTTTTGCCATTCTACGGTTGCTGCCGCAGTCGTCGTTGCTTAAGCCGAGTTTCACGGGGTCAGATGGCGAAAATCAATTATGTGGCTTTTTACACGAAGGGAAGAAGATCGATCCTATTATCAGGAAGATATAGAAGGTGGATCATCCTAGCACCATGTATTTTTTGTATTCGGTCTACATGCAAAGGGTTGTACTTGTCCTCTGAGCGCTAGGAAGATCCGAGACAACAATGGCGGCCGGTCGTTCAGTGGCTAATCACGGCCATAAAGCCCAACCATTTCGTTGCCACGATCTGATTATTGTCATAGTTCTGCTGAAGGGTAGTAGTTTATTGACGCCAGTGAAGAGAGCAGAAGGGCCCAAATTGCATTTTTGTTTTTGTCGCCCGCCATTTTTAATTTCCCTCTCAAACCTTCTCTACTTGGGCACCACACGGAAATTTTTGCACGTAAAGTAAAACCCAACGTAAAGTTGTTCCGGCTTCTGGGGTCTTCCTCCCTCCATGTAAACAACCTCTGAAATAGCCCCTAATTGTAACGGAACGGACGCCTTAACCCAAGAAATTTTAAGATTTTTATCATTTACTTTAATTTCTAATGTTCCGTTCAGTCACAGTAGTCCTTGTTCTGAGAAAAACTTATTTTTAGCACCTCATTTTGCCACTAACTAGATTTCTGAGAACATTTGCTTCAGTTTAGCCTTCCATCCAGCAGGGGCACGTTTCTCGATTTTTGGTACTGTTGAAACTCTCCACAATGGCCGTTTCTTAGAGACCAAAGAAAGTGGCTGTTGTAGGGAGGTGGCCGTTTTGGGGAGGTAGGGGTGTAATATGAACATCTCTTTTTTTATTTTTTCGGGCAGTGCAATACAGTCGACTCCCGATAACTCGAACCTTCTTTGTAGGGAAATCGAAAACAGTTATAGTTATCGGGAGTTCGAATGAAATAACCGGGCCCTAAGGAAATAAGCAAATGAATTGGGAGGGAATGCAACTATCATGCACACTTCACTTCAAGGGTAGCAAGAGATATAGATTAATATTTTGAAAAAGGAATTAAGCAGGAAAGCTTGATGAATATACTGAGATGGACCGAACATGACTGAATTTGAACTGGAGTGACAAAAACTTGAAAACAAAAAGTTGACACGAAGAAGTCCTGTTTTGATTGTTTTTTCTTGTTTTATTTTTTCAGTGGTTCGGACTTTTGTACATTGCCTTTTGTTTTTTTTCATCTTGTCGCGCGTTTAGACACGTTTCGAGTTATCGCGGGGAGAATTATATAGAACTGATAAATGAGGGAATCAAAAATTACTTCGAATTAGCGGGAGGTTTGAGTTATCGAGTTCGAGTTACGAAGGGTAAAATTACAGTAAATGTGTGAGGGAAATCCAGGGGAAATCGACTTGGTTCGAGTTGGCGAGGGTTCGAGTTATCGGGAGTCAACTGTATGTTTATTGTGCCTTGTGTATTCTTACTGAAGCCTATACTGGATCCAATCATAACATTACACAACAAGGTCAAATAATGTTTTGAATCAAAATGTTAAAAAAGGAAAAGACCAAACAAGCAAGGTACTAGCCTCCCACGCAAACGTTCTTAGGGGTTCGAAGAACGTCTGCGTGGGAGGCTAACAAGGTACCGGCAACATTCGCTATAAGTATCGCAGACAATTTATGCTTAGTACTGCAGCATATAAATGGCACACAGTCTAAGTACGTATATCATAAACGAAATGGGTGCATTCCCGTTCCTGCATAAGTTTACTGACAAGGTTCACATTTAGAATTGCAGATGTTTTGCTTTCTTTTTACCGAAATAAAGCTGTCAAGGGTTGTTTTCTTGAACGAGATCAGTCACGCATTTTGTTAAGTAAAGTGGTGACTTTACACAGTGCTTTACATGTAGCCTGGATAAGTTCTTCGCCCGGGGGGGGGGGGGGGGGGCACTTGGGTATTTTTTGGGTGGGTATGTGCCGCCCGGGACTCCAAATTGGCACCCCGTTCTAAAAAAAAATTCCCCGTAAAATTGATACCTCGTTCTAGAAATGGGCCAATTTTTTATACCCCGTTCTAGAATTCGCCCTAAAACTAATACCCCGATCTAGAAATGGGCCAATTTTTTATACTCGTTCTATAGGGTGCAACAAGAGTACAACAGTTTGCTCGGTTAACGCATTGAACCGTATTTTTAAAAGCAATCTGTCCTTGAATAATTTCAAATGGCTCCTTAAAAAACTGGAGCTTTCGTGCGTTCGAAATATTATACTCCGTTCTAGAAAACGCCTCTGAAATGGATACCCCGTTCTAAATCAGGACTGCTTCAAAATCACGACCCCGTTGGGCGGCACATACCCGTATAGGTAATGTATGGGAGTACCCCCCCCCCCCCCCCCCCTTACCGGGTTTCTTCGTTCCAGTGAAACTCGTTCACGGCACTAGAAAGAACATTCTTGACTTAGCCATAAGTCGCTGAAAAAACTGGCCGTTGTCGAGAGGTCGTGGGGACGCGCTTTAGTGGCCGTTGCCGTCGTAGAGAGATGTGAATGTATGGACTGTCCGCCGGGATAAAAAGAAGCGGCTGTTTGGAGAGTTGGCCGTTAGTGGAGGTTCGATTGGCATCCGTTCGACTAAAGGTCTTCGACCGTAGTTCACTCAAAAAGGTCACGTAATATCACAGGTAGCCCAAGCTCGAAATATGAACATCGGCAAAAAGAACACTGTTTACAGTACAACGCATGAAACGGCCATAAATCTGCCCATGGACCGGCACAGGAGCGACGTAACACACATTTTATGCAAGGCAAGCTGTTTTTGTCATTGAAATTCTTTCATTTTCGCAGGTGACGGAAATGATAGGCTTTTTTCCCATACAAATCCTAAAATTCCGAATGTGACGCAACAATGCCGATGTTCGCCGATGCTCATATTTCGAGCCTGGGCTAGCTGTGGTAACATAATCTTTTTCGCGGGAGTGATCCGAAGCACCGGAAGTTGTGGGCTGGCTTCAGTGAACCCCAGTCCTCCTCAAAAGAACAAAGGGACAAGATGGCGAACGAAACAGTGGAGGAGGAGGATTTGAGTAAAGAAGTTACTGCTTTCCTGGACAAAAATGTAGGAGTAGAGAAGGAAACCACGTCTAAAATTTACTCTCTTCTTCAAGATGCTTTAATGAAAAAGAAATGTCTCGAAATGGAGGTATGTTACCCAACAATTCGCTAAAGTTGAAAGTAAACTTACGCTTACGTTTTTAGCTTCTAGCCTGGCAATGCATATTTTCACGTGTTTAAGCGATATCGCTTTAATTCAAACAATCTAAAAAGGTGACCACAAGTTTTCTTTATTTACTTTAGGTCTTAATTTTCGTCAAAAAGTTTCACTCAGGGTAAAACTAACTTATTTGTTTTCTCACAATATGTATTCTGTAGTAAATCGAAACCCAAAAATGATGGCCACATATTTGCCATGCTTATCGTGTTCGAAGGTCAAAAAGTTAATTAGTAGAGTGATATAGATTCAAGACTGTTGTTTGTTTATGCATTACGGGGTTAAAAAAAGGGTTTTTTCAATAGTCCATTAATCTTTATGATCAACTGCGTTCAAAATGAAGTTAATAATACAACACTAATTAATGAAAATGATAATGAAATAAGTCAATTCACCTTCTGGGCGTCAGCTTTCGCGTGTAGTGTCACGTGACTTTCGATGTATAAAACAAACTCCCAACGTTGGGGCATTGGTTTCACCCACGTGTATGAACTTTGAGTTGCTATTTCAAGTTTCCGTTTATATAGCCGGTTTTTTCCATGACCTATAGTCTTTAAAATTCGAATATTGAATAGAACATGTGTTCTCACCCACGTACTGTACGTGGTTGAACCACAAGTCACTATTAAAGTCTTCAAAAATTAAATGGAACATCCGTTTTTTATTCTCCTTCTAATATAATACTGTGCGAAGTACGAATTCCTGCTCAGCTAAATATTTTCTCCGCTTTAATTCCCCGAAACTAGAAGATCATCCGGGTCAAAATGTCAATGCAGAAGAACAGCAGCCCATGAATGTGGCAGAACTTAAAAAATATTTACAGGATCGCGGCATTTTGGTGAGCGGATATTTAAACCCTTCGCTGGTGGAAATCGCTTCTGCAGTCAAATGAATGGTTTTACCCGTTGACCCAAACTTTGAAAAAGATGAAACAAATGATGTAGATACATTTATATCGTTCTTGATATGGTAATTCCTGACCCATTTCCCTGAAGACCGTGAACGACTTCAACTCTTCGCCACCATTGGGGTTGTTCGATATTTTTAACCATTAATTTTAATCTACCACTCCACCAATTACAATAAACAGGGAATCGCCGCTTATAAGTCATTTGATGACTCTAGATTATTCAATGACGGTTACGTGGAATCTTTGCTTACTACTCAGTTAAAGCAAGAGGGAGTCCATGTTTACGTAGCCAAAGTGAAGCCTTTCATGAAGTTAAACAGGGACGACAGAAAAGACTATTCCGATCTCTGGTTTATTCTCGAGGGCAGAGGTGCGAACTGCGGCAGTGTACTCCAAGCACGATGTAAGTGTAAAGGCAGTCGAGATGGGGGATGTAAGCATATTGCAGCTGCCATGTACGCTCTGGAGGATTTGTTAAACACTCGTGGCAAAGATAGTGTAACAAGTAGCCCATGTTTTTGGGCTAGGAGGCAAGCATGTGAAGTGAAAGATCTTGTCATTGAGAAAGGCAAAAAACCTTCCCATGAAAAGAGAAAATGCAAGCAAGTTTACTCTCAAAACATTGAAAAAGATGTCCGTGCTCCTGAAGACACAAATCCACCAGATGAGGAGTATCTTTGAGAGTTTGCCAAACAAATATGCCACTTAAAAAATACACCTGAGAAAAACCCAGCTGAAAATGCCAAAAAGTTGGTAGAAGAAAGTGGTCTTGTGAAGTCATGTCCACCTCCCATCCAGGTGGAAAGAGAACCACAAAATGCCAGGGAGTGGGGGTTGCTACATGAAGAGAGTGCTGGCAAGGCATATCAGCGTGTTGCAAGCCACACTCATCACAAGCTAAAGCTCATCCCAAAAGGCTTTTTAATCTCCCCGTCCAAGTCTCTTTGGTGCTAGTGTGGACAATATTCAGAAATGTCAGTGCTCTGATGGTTGCCCAGTAAGAGTGGTTGAATACAAATGACCTTGGAAACACAGGGATCTGCACCCAAAACAAGCCCTCTTGACCCCAGAAATTGGTGGTATTCAAAATGGAAATAAGTTTGCTTTAAAATGTAGTTCAAATTGCTACTTTCAAGTTCAGCTTCAAATGTTTGTAAGCGGCCTCACCTTGTGCATCTTTGTTGTGTGGACCAACAAGGGAATCTTCACTGTTGAGGTACAAATGTACCCTGTGACCCAAGCTTCATGTCCATTGTCAAGTCAGGTTCTCCCTTTCCTAATAAGTGAAGTTTCCACGACATCCTTTCCAGGTAAGTAGTTGTAAAGATTTAAGTCCTAACTTATTCCATCTTACTTTAGTAATTTCTCCATTCATTCTGAAGTTTTCTTGTAATTTACGGTTCATGCGTGATCCCGTGCTCAGTATGTTTTTTTTGTTGTTGCTGTTTTTTGGGGGGCGGTCTCCCTGAGCAGATTCATCACAAGAAGCATTTTGCTCTTCCCAAGATTCCAGCATTTCAGAGCAATACATAAGCAGCTCTGCAAAGCAGCCCTGTAGGCACTCAGAAGCAAATGTCATGATCAGTTCACAAGATAAAAGCCCTGAGCCAGCTACTACTGGAACTTCACAAAGTCCCTTATATATAAATTTGTCCCAGTGCAGTACCCCTACCCCACCTTCAGAGAGTGTGGATATCTCTGGACTTCAAATCTACAAGGACTATGTCCAAACTGTTCAACCAAAGTCCATGACCAGTGATACCATAGTTTTGTTTTCGTCCAAGTAAGAATTTTCTTCACATAACTTTTAATTAAGGTATAAATTAATGTATTTTCTTGCTTCTCTCTTTATCTGCATCCCGGTTCATCGGATACCTTTCGTTTGCGATTGAGCCGCATAACCTCTGCACGGCATGAAATATTTCAAATGACAAATAGTATTATAAACAGAAAAACTGACAGACTTACCTTTTCTTTACTGGCAACAGCTGATATTGGATCAGGATACTCGTTTGTTGGGCCTTTTCCACCAACAAAGTGTATACTGCAAATGTAACTATCCTTTGCACAAACGAATGAGTCACCGTGATGACATCCAGTAATCCACCTTTGCCATCTCTTATTTTGTCTAACTGCGCCAGGAAAATGGAAAAACTTAACTGGATCACCATTCGAATTTCTTTTCCAAGACTGAGGGTATTGGGAATTGTCTCTACAAGTACCACAAGCACATCATTTTGTTGTAACCATTGTTTACCGGTATATAGCGTGATATTAGGGTCCAAACTTTCGGGTGTTTTTTCACCAAAATATGCGACTTGTGGTTCGACCACGTACAGTAGGTGGGTAAGAAGGGATCGGATGTGCTATTCGATATTCAAATTTTAAAGACTATAGATCATGGAAAAAACCGGTTGTATAAACGGAAACTTGAAATAGCGACTTGAAGTTTGTACACATGGGTGAAACCAATGCCAAACTTTGGGGGTTTGTTTACACCGAAAGTCATGTGACACTACAAGCGAAAGCTGACTCTCAGAAGGTGAATTACATCTGCTTATTGCATTCCTTTGTACTTGACTTACTCCAATACGAAATTATTTCCTGCACAGTTTAATATGTAATTAGAAGCGTACCTCAAGAACTGTACATATTCCATGGGAGATTAGAATTATCTTGGTTTTTTAAACCAGGCATGTCTTCAGTCAAGATCAAGACCACTTAATTAATGAGCAGTTTGAGAACTGACACAATAATATGTTAACCAGGATACTGTCAATCATATGATTTAATGGAGGACTTATTTGATCTTAACATTAATCATAATTAAACTTAAAGCAAATAAATCTAAACTGAAAATAAATGGTACTGTAAACTGGAACAGAAAACTGACTGCATACACTGATTTACTGACTTTACTGAATATAACACTGGTAAAACTAGTTAGCTGATTAACAGAAAATTATTCATAACAGAAAAAACCAAATTAAAACATTTACAGCGTAAACACTGAACTGATGAGAAAACTCCTGTTAAAAGGAGCTCTCACCAAAACTATAACTATACATGACAATTGTATACTAGCTAAAGTACAAATTTAAATTGTTTTCAAGCGTGCACTAATCAGTGCCAGACCAGTTCCATTTCATCACTGTAATCAAGAATAAAAATTAACTAATTTTTACAATGTGACCTCTTCTGGTTCATCAAAAGAGCTTCTCAGTGTAATCCAATTCCCTGGAAAAAGCGTTATTAGTAAATAAAACCAATACTCCAGCACTTAAAGATATGTCCATGCGAACAAATGAGAAATTCAAAAAACTTCTTGCACTATAATGATATCATTTTCTTTGTCCTATGCTTGTGAGTTATTTTAAACTCGTGTGGCATTTTTCTGACATTTGATGTTATTTCTCTAGTTTTTTTGTTTGCTTTATATTTTTTACTTAATATTTTTTTTTAGTTGTGGCAGGCAGAGTGCCGCACCCCTGAGAAGATTCAAGATGTCCTTGACAAGGGCTGCTCAGCAGTGAAGGAGATCAAGAGTCTTCATGAGCAGCACCAAGAGCTGACTGTTAAAGTTGATAACCATGTTCAAAAGCTTCAGCCTTTGGTTGAAAGGCTGTCTGGGTTAATTACACAGATTGCTGAGGTGGAAAGATTTCGTGCTTATGTAAGCTGGATACAGAAGATTAAATCAGTAAGGTATAGCAACTACAAAAAATTTGCCAATGCTAGCAACACTCATATCCTTAAAAGTATTGCAGTCCAGAGGCCACATCTTTTGAAAATGCTAACCTTTATTTTATACCAGTTATCATCTACTCGTCATGATTACCTACCTTAAAATGCAGATTGAAACTAGAGATATAGTATAAGTTTTTTCTCAAGGCAGTTTTGTTATGAGTTGTTGTTCTTGAATGGTCACTGAACATTTAAAGGGGCTATGTCACTCCTGGCACATGTGCAAGCCAGTGAAAACAAACTTGCAAACATCGGTCCAACATTTTCAAGTTCTAACAGAGATTTCCCTTTTTATTCAAGACTGCTTACAATGGAGTAGTATACCAGTGATATACTTGGTTCCGTTTTTCTCGACGTTGCAGTGATTCGGCACGATCAAACAATTTTGCACGCTCAATGTGTGTTTCCCTAACATCAAAACAAAGATATCAAAAATAGTGTCTCTTTTGTTCTGTCAGCATCTAAATTATAAAATCATTAGTGACAGACAAGTCTAATTGTTAATGATTTGAAACATTCTTGGTCTTTATCTTTGGTCTAGAGTCTTTTGTAGGTGGTTTATAAAATAAAACTTTGATTTATTTAGTTCACTACAACAATGTGTTGTTGTTGAATTTTTGTTTGCACTCTATTTTTATGAATTGGATACATTTTTACTTCAAAACTACAAGTAAAATTATCTTAACACTTTTATTCGTGACAAAGAAATTGAGAAAACTTAATCTAGCATAACCAGAGAAGAAACGTTCTGTAAATTTTATCAAAATATCCCTTATCCAAACGCAATTCGCTTGTAAACGTCTCTGTAAATTTGGGAGCCTTGGATGTGATAGAGAAAGTCACGCGTTAAAAACAATAGAATTTTGACAGTTGAAAGTTATTTGCATAACCTCAGCGCGCATGCTCTCCATCTGACATAGCCCCTTGTACACTTTTTCCTTGTCAACCTATTCCCCATAAAAAAAGCTCAGTGAAGACTACATGTAGTTGATATCACTCTGATGGTGAAAATATCAGCATTGCAATCAGCATGTAGAGAAAATCATGTCCGATAGCCCGGGACTAGTAGATTTTGCTATCAAGTTAGTGAATTCTGTTCTTAAGTTGCCCGACGGGCAAATAAAATTCACATACATGTACAGAAAAACTGTAATCAATCCTGTTCATCAAAATGACTCTAATGGGCTAGTACATGCCAACTGCAACTTGCCCGAATGACAAGCTGTAAAACTGACTTTCTTTGCATCCTGCACAATGGGTATTTTTGATGAGCATGAGCATTTCTTAATGTTGAAAAATAGTGTATTTGATAATTATTATCAAGTCCACATATATAGCAGTAGAGGGTGCATGCATGGCCCCTCCAAGTGTAAACCCCTTTCCTGAACTGTTGATTTTGTGAATGAGTTGATGTATTCATGACTTTGTTTTCAGTTTTCAGCTTCAACAGTTTGTAGAAAGTGGTCAATTAAACTGGGCTGTAGAACAGTTGACAGTGCTGTCTGAATTAGCTAAACTTCTCAGTGACTCAAGATGTTGTAACTTGACCAAGTTTGTGAAGGAGATGCATCTACATTGGCAGAAGATTCTCCTCAATAAGTTAGCAAGGTAAATCAGCGTCTGGAATTAACTTTTCCATTCTCATGTTACATAAGTGATGAATAGAGTTATTTCATAAGCATGGATGGGGCCATCGCTCCCCTTTTTGTCTTTGTAAGGGTGGTTTTCACCAGCGACAGAGTCGGAGTCGGAATCGTCGTAAGCAGCGTGGTAAGGGCACTTTTGACCTTGTGAATATCAAAATTGGAGTTGTAAGCAGAGTAAAGCGTGACAGAATGACTCTTCTGACTCCGCTTATGACTTCGTCTCTTCGTTCCGCTTATGATCTAGTGATCATGAAAACCAGATTATCTGAGTCAGAATGGTTTTATTAGTTCTTCTTCTTCTGCTTGTGACTCTAACAACCTAGGTAGTTTTCACTTGATTGTAAATGACGCCAGTCATAAGCAGAATCAGAACGCTGTTTTCACTAAGTCATAAAGTTGTACACTTCTGATTGTGACTCCGACTCCGACTCTGACTCCTTCCTAGTGAAAATCAGCCATTAAGGAGAGTTTTGTAATCCATAAGTAATAACTCTAACTGGCACACCATAAACCTTGGTTCCCTTTAATTTCAGAATTTTGTGGAACTGTTGCTGGTGAGAGTTTCAAAACTTTCTCCAAGCTGGACAAGAGATAAAAAAAATTAATAGAAAAAGAAATTATTACAATTAATTAATAAGTAATATTATAATAATATTGTGAGGATACATAAGCTTCTGCTCACGTCTCCCATCTCCTGTTGTACATGATTGCTCTTTTGACAATTAAGTGGCTCAGTACAATGATCATCCCTGTGAGAAAGAAGCTCCAATTACTAACATTTTTATATTTTTCCTTAGCGTTTCCTCTTAAGGGAGCTTATACATGTATGTAGGCCACAATGACAACTACTGGGTAACAGGAATAAAGTAAATTTTTGTAATGAACTTTTATTCTCCCATGGTAGTGAATTTGATGATGTCATGAAGGTTTTAAAGTGGCCTTTCACTTCAGTTTCGAATGCACCTCCTTTGTCCACAACATCTGATGACTACAGCAGACTTGAAAATGTATTTGTCCTCCTGCTTAAACTGCAAGAATTGTATCCTTATATTCAGATACTCAAAAGAATAAGTTTATTCTGTTGATTTTGTTGTTTTGAATAGTGAAGGACAGGTTTTACAAGTACAGAATACTTTGTACATTGAGGACAGTTTGGGAGTCATGTAAATTTTCTTCTGCAAAAACAGTTATGGTTAAAATATGGTTTATGGTTGAAGGCATTATTTTCATTATTATTGTTACTGTTATTTATTAAACGGTTTTGTTTTTATAATGTTCTGTCAAATACTGCCTTCATACATTATAAAGGTTTAGGCCTAAATGATGTTTAAGAGGAATTAACAGTGTATTTACATGCATAAGCTGCTTAGTATACAATAATGAAAGGTTTGAACCCAGGAGTCGTTTCATAGGTAGGTTGAGCATGATCATCTGGTAAAATTAGAATCGAATGAAAAAATCCTTCAGCAAGGTTTCTTAGTGCAAATTAAACTTTGAATTTTTCACACCATCTGCAGCCAACTGACTGTCTTTAAAGTAGTCATGTGATGGAAATTATTTTCTTTCATCACATAACACCAAGTGATTAAAAATTTTGGACAGTTCATTGCCCTAATTTATCTTTGTTTAAGGTTGGGCAATGGGCATCTCATGTGGATGCCTTCTTGACTTTCCCATGGTATCCAGGCCAAAGGTTTTGAATCCCCACCCCCCACCCCCGGCCACTCCCATGGTGAGCAGGGCTGTCACTAAGTTTTCAATTGCCTGGTAAATACAACAAGTAGGCAGGGAATCAAACAGCTAATTGATTTTCCTATGAAAAAAGCCAAGGAGTACATTCTTAGTAGCTGGGGCAAATCCCTGGCCCCTGCCTCTTAATGGTGCCCTGGTGGGTCTTGGACTGGTGTTCATAGATGGCAGATGTTGTTTGTTTCTGGTGTTTGCCCAGTCTATTTCTCAGTGCCCTATATGTTGCACCTATGTAAAGCTTGCCACAGCTGTTATATGTTATCATATACCATGCATGTCTCCTTCCTTTCTGGTGGGGGCTTGGGGGAGGGGTACTGACAAGACAAAATGAGACAAGACAATATTTTGATTTGGAGTCTTATACCAGCAGGAACATCAACATTTTCCAAATAATTCACAATTACAATCATATACTATGTAGTTGGTAATTATACTATATATGACAAGTTAATAGAGATAACAACATGCACACACATTTTATTATAAATTATTTTCTTTTTGTCTCCCTTTTTTTTCTTATATTGAAGCATTCAATACATCCATTCATTATATTCTTTTAGATGTACCAGTGGGGACCTCAGGGTGTTATGAGATCTGAGGTCATAGTTGATGCCTTGTTGATGAAAAGATTCTACTGAAGAGATATTAATTGAGAGTCCAAATGCAGGACCCACAGTGATCAATATAAGTCTAGTAGACCCCAAGGTGTTGTTTTGGTACCTTTAATTAGGTCAGGGTGTGAACTTGAACATCCACCTTTGTAGCCATTTGCAAGCAACGCATTTTGGGTGTTGCAGCTGGGTTCCCTGTTGTCTTGTTTCCCACCTTTTAGATCACAAGATGAGTGTTTTTGTTGTATGAAGTCACTCGATATATCATATTGGAGTGATTCACTTGAAGTAACAACGTTTTAACGCTTGACAGCGTATATATATCCTTGTTTGTACGGATTGGTTTGTGTTGTCCAAATACAGTGTTAATGCCAGTTTACAAGTGGATTTGCACCTTACAAGTTGGACATCATGGTATCTAAAATAATGCTCTGCTCTTTGTAGATGGGACACAATTGATCACTTATGATGTGAGTCTTGGATACTGGTAGATGCAAAATTAAGGTTACCTTCTTAATAGTCAATGAGTTTCAATATCAATATTTATCAGTTGTGTTATATTACTGTTAGTCATACATGTATCCTCAAATGTTGATTATCCTTAATTGTTAACTTTACTTTCTGAAACTTAAGTAACAAAACATCGTCTGAAACTGCTGAGGATAAAAGTGAAATTTTGCTCCCATTAGACTGGTTACTTAAGCCCTTCAGAAAGAGGTTCACCTTTCATTTTTATGGAAATAAGCAAACAAATAATCTTGAAAAGGTATGTATTGTTTACGGACCTTATTTTAATCAAGGAATGCATGTAAACTCTTGCGCAATTTTTTTTTTACAGCTTGAAATAAAAACAGTTTAATAATTATCTACATATGAACTAGGGTTTGTCCAACTGCACAGTGTTCTGTTCAAAACCACCCAGCAGGTGTATGTAACAGTATTTTTACGCTTACAACCACAACAATAATAATAATGATAATGATAAATTATGATGATAATGATAACAATAATAATGATAACTTTATTTTGTGTTTTTTAATAATAATAATAGTAATAATGATAATGATAATGATGTGTCATCAGGGAGTTCAGTTCACAAAAGTGATATTCTTCAATGTCCCATGAAAGCAAAGGAAAACTTTTATAAACAACAGTAAAAAATAACCATGTTAAAGTGATTTATAAGAAGTACTGTAACAACTTCAAACAAACATACATTGTTTGTACTGTAAGGTACAGTGTACCCAAGAAGTTAACAAGTTATCCCCTCTAGCAGGGAAGCAATACCTAGTTATGGGTGGGACCTAAGTTTGAATTCAGTGATACCTAATCTTATGAATGATATGTTTGAATCTGTAATATAATATAAATGGTTTGTAATATAAATAAATGGAGGAAATAATAACATAACAAAATAAATAAATAAATAACAAAATTCATGTTTGGAATTGTCTCATAAGGTTCCCATATGGTATACATGTAGTTTACGTGTAGTTGTATATGAAGACAATTCCCAAATAATTATTAGTTTTGAACCTGTTTCTTGAAAGACCTAGAAACTTTTTGGGCCTGGAAGCAAATTTTAACATCAAAAACTGCTGAATAGTAGCACAGTTCCTAGCCAACAAACCAGTCAATTTGGCTTTCCAATAAAGCTGATATTAACTGATAAACTGTATTATTTTCAAAATTATTGAAACTTTGATCTTGAATGTAAACACATCATATACAAATAAGCTTTCCAGGCATGAAAAATTACCGGGACTTTTGAAAAACAGGTGCTAGGCCCCAGTTGTTCAAAATGCGGATAACGCTATCCACTGGATAAATTTCTATCCAGTGGATAGTGCATTGGTTACCCTAAGTTCTGGATAGTGATTTATCAAATGGATAGTGCTATTCAACTTTTGAACAATTGAGGCCAGGACTGCAAGGAGGAGCTTATTTGTGGAATTTAAGGGTAATTTTGTTTTCTTGTTAGCCTGAATGGTATTTTACTCAAGTCCTGAATTGGATCAAGAATCACAGTGATTTTCTTCAGCACACAATACAACCCATACTTGAAAGGACTGAATTTGGATCTATAGATGCAAAGGTGGGTTGTGCTTAAGTTGTTAATACATGTAGCTTGGTCTAACTTTTAACTTATTTTTTATTCACTCTTTCATGTATTTGTTTATTCATTTATTTATTTATTTATTTAGAAGCCTTCGCATCAAATAGTTGGAATTATACAAAAACAATCGTCATGTACATGTATGTACTTTACTGATAAAATATGAGTGGGAGATGCGTTTACGTTTACAAGTGTGAAAGCTCAAGCAGGCCATTGTAAAAACCCATACAGATCAGAATTGGATGTGAATATTTTATCGTACATGTACTTAACTTGTAAAATTAATTAATGTAAACAACCAGTAGAGAACTGTATCAAAATTTAATGAATACTGATTAGCTGAGAGGGAGTTAATGTCAAAAGTTAATTCTACTGTTTAATAATCCATCAACCCTGTGGATTTGTGTTGGGGTTTACAGAGGTGTACATGTGACTCAAATACATGTACCGGTACTACCTATTGATCTGTCATAATGATGTTGATAAATTTTGAATTCATTTATACTGACACTCCCTTAAATTTTCTAAACAATAAATGACAACAAAAAATAATACGTAATGCATCCACAAGTTAGTGTAAACTGTCATTTGAGGCTGGAGCAAAATGTCTACAGAATTTAGTTAATTAAAATAAGGATTTTAAGGGGAAGGATGACAAAGATTTGCTGCCGCTGACAATAATCTTACGAAGTGTAGGTATAAAGTGGAAATCTTCCCAAGTGACTAAGTATTGCTTATTAAGTTACTGTGACCAATTAGTACATTAAAACTGTTGAAAAGTGGCTTTGGCTTGTAACGTTTTGCCTACTTTAATCTAGTTTTCAAGTTTAGCAGTATTTTTATCTGGATAAAAATCTCTTGAAAACCATTGTTTGAGAGTGAATTTGTGGCCATTTTGTTAGTGTAACTTCATATCAACTTTAGTGTACTTCGCATTAAAAGTTGTTCCTTAATAAAAAAAAGAAAGGATCAAGTCATACAATGCTCAGTCCCCAGGGATCATTGTGTGACTCTGGCCCAAGTAGGTTCGAAGGAGACTAACTGAGTACTTACCTTTTTTTTTCTTTTTCAGACTGAATTTATTGCTGGATTATTAAAAGTTGTTGTGCAGAAATTGGAACATAGCATTCCTCAAATAATAGATGATGACATTTTATTTTCCCATTTTATTGATGAACTACTGTTATTTAACAAAGAACTTGGTTTGGCTCATAATTATCATTCAACAGAACATGGCTGTTTACATGTGCTTACTACTGATTCTTGTCTGGCAAGGTGGCTAGAGTTAGAAAGAAACTGTAAGTAGCTACTTGTATTTAGTGGTCTGTTCATGTAGATACTAACAATAATTGGCGGTAGTGTCGGGAATTGGCTGAGATTTCTTTTTTACTCATCTGAAATAATGTGGTGGTCATGGTCTCTCACAAGACTTGGTCATTTAAAATGGCTTTTGATTGTAGGGATTTAAAGGGAAAAATTCTGTTGTTTTGGATAGTTGGTCACTTTATAGGGTGTAGTCGTTTACAAGTGGTTAAAAACAATGAAAAATAATGAAACTGTAGGGTCAAAAAGTAGTTGTGGTCCCTCACAAGGGGTGGTCCACCAGTCGTTTACAAGAGGTTCTGATTGATTATAGGGATTTGACTGGGAAAAGTTTGGTGTTTTGTACAGGTGGTCGCTTTATAGAGAGTTGTCACAAATGGAAGTTTGACTGTACACTGTATTTCTTTTGTCTGAGCTAAATTGTCAGCAGTGGTTTGCCAGATTTTAATTAACTTATTAAACACGACAGTAATTTATTTATATTCTTTCCATTTTCTTTATTATTAAAAATGACATAAATTAGTTTCTTAAGTATGAATTATAAAAAATAAATCCTTTTTGTTATATACCGTTCTAATATTCCAAAGATAGCTGGAATGTCAAGCTTTAAAAGCCGAACCTCATGTACGCAGTTTGATAATAATTTATGTTGTTTCCTATAACACTACTTCCTTCTTAAAATTAATACTGAAGCTAACATTACAGGTTAACCTGTTTACAATGACTACCACTTGTCACAATACCTTGGAAACTCCTTAATGCGACAACCAATGGGCCATAAAATCCTCTTTGTAATAATATGAAGGTGGTCCGTCAGTGTTTTACTTTTTTGGATCAAAAGAGCATGGTTGCAGTATTTAGTGAGGCTGTTGTACAAACGGGGTGGTCGTAAAGTGGGGTTCCACCATTAATACAGGGTTTGCAATAGAAACCGGCAGCCAGTGATTGACCGCCGCCTACTTTGGAATTTGTAGCTACTTACATTGTACTTTGCATTGTGACCAAGTCTTCTACCTTTCCCTTCTTCTGATATTGAGTTTTCCTTGTCATATATTTTACGAAATAATCAATCAAGACCAAACAAGTATTAAACTCTTTTGTGCTTCCATACTTGTCAACCTCCATGTTTTCAACCGCGTAAACATCCGGGTATGTGACATTCACTTTGGCCCAGCTCTTCACAGTTAAACATGGTAATAAGTTACTCAATTCCAGTCTTACACAGTTTGCAATAATAATGGCGGCCTTAATGGCCTCGAAAATGCTTTTCGGAGCTTCCATATTTAAAAATTTTCTTTGGAAATACGCCTCAATCCCCTCATTAGTTTACTACAGCCTCTCCATTTGTCACAACCGCCTACTAAGGGTGGATGCCTACTTCAAATCCTTTTGAGAAACCTACATAAAATAATGTAAGTTTTATTTATGTCTTTCAGATGCTATATCAAACATGGAATCAGTATTAGCTTCTTCATCAGCTTGGACACCTAAATATAAAGAAGTGGGGGATGTAGATGACACACGGACACCAGAATGTGCTGAAAGCTTCATGACTCTTCTGACGGTTATAACAGGTAATGTGACTGGGGACATTGCATTGATGATGTCAGTCTTTTTCATCACAATCAAAATTGTTTGAGGGAGAAGACGACAACAGAAATAGGTTGTAACAACAACTTTCCTTATAAGAAACAAAAAAGCAGGACTCCACTGTAAGTCTGTTGAGCCTTCTACACAGTGGCCAGTGGCCAATATGAAGATTTGAGAACAATCCTAGACTTCAGTTTGTAAAATGCATCAAGGTCAACAGTACCAGTCAATGCAGTACCATGCAAGTACCATGCAACCATGCTTAAGAGGTTCCATTTAAATGGCGACACCATGGGATTCCGTCCACAGACTCAGATACCAGAACAACATTTTCCTCTCCTTGTTGACCCCAGGAGTAGAAGGGTTGAATACTCCCCCCTTCCCCCCCCCCCTTCTCCGACCCACTGTGTCCTTAACGTACTTCCTTCAAAATGTGCAAATGAGGAACAATCATCGACTATAAACATGAGAATGAGATTATTCTTATTCTTCCCTTTTGTTTTGTTTTTTCTTCCTTCTCTTCTCACTAGATCGGTATAGAAATTTACCTGGTGTTTCACACCAGGAGCGATTTTTAGAAGTTCAGCTCTTTCTTTTGGAGAGTTTTATCTCCAGATTGAGTCTTGAAGCAGAGGAGAACTCTTTCGCACCAGCTGGTTTACATTACTGCTCTGTATTGAATGCTTCTGATTACATCAAGCTTATACTTCAGGAGTGGAGCGAGCAAATGGTATCTTGTTGTCAATGCATTATTACTTAAACACTTCTTTAATTATAATATTTTTATAAAGTTTTTATTTGAATCCTGAGCTACAGCACCTTACTACCAGTAGGAAGATTTTGCAATTTTTTTGGCAAATTTTGAGAACCGTTACATGAATTTTTTGATATTCTAACTGTGAATGTGTTTGAACAACCCAAAAATGAATAAGATAGGACTATAATTGACACCTAAAGTCCAAGTTAATAGTTTATTTTTTGAGCACTGTTCTTGGATTTCTTCCTATCTTTTAATTATAGTTATTGTTAAGACTGAGTAAATGTTAATGATTTTTAATGTTTTCAGCTATTTCTTAGACTCAATCAGCACCATAATCTATCCATGGACTCTTCAAAGTGTGCGAAAACTCTAAATGCAGCCTTTAAGGTTGAAGAAAAATGTGAAAAGGAAGAAGAAGAGGGGGATTCCCCAGTGACAGGAAGTGTATTTGATGGTGTGTTGCAGTCCCTGCAGGATTTAAAAGAACAAATGATCAGAGTTATCGTTGATCATATTGTGCACGGGTTCCGGATGTTAAGCAAACCATATAAGAAAGAAAAGTGAGTAGCATTGTACAGTTTAATCCAATGATAAGTAGTTGAGGAATTTTATCTGCCCATACATGTACATCCTGTTACAACTTGGTCGGCCTGTATCAACTTTTTTTCGGTGCAACAAACTGACAAAATTGTTAAATATAAATGAGATAAGCCTGATATAAACCAATGTGGGTTTGGGTTTATATCAGGTATATTCCCACGTACTTTTCTTAAATGTTTGACCATTGGTGGCGAGTTGATTGGTGGCGAGTCGACTTCTTGGTGGCGATTATGCTGGTTGCGAGGTGACCAGATACCCCTAAACATTGTTGCAGTGCGTGTTTCCTCGCTGCGGTAGAGTTATCTTACTTGTTCGATCAAAGGTCTGCAGATTTGTAGGCAGCGAGTTCAATTCCCAGGGCTGAACAAACATTCATTCAGCAAGAAGGTACTACTTTTGTCCTGCTAATGATAAACTGTGGCGCAGATGACCGCATAGAAATGGCGGTGTCGCTTCTATTGAAGATGTTAATAAACAGTGCCCTCAAATCAGTACTTGCATGCTAAATACATTCATTGTCACTTTTTTTCTTTTTTCAATAACCATGTAGGTTTTTCATGTAAGTAGGACAGTAATCGTGCAGGTCTTTCACAATAATTCTGCGCCTTAATGCAGCTTTGCACGGATATAAAGATTGATCCAGTTTTACTTCCACTGAAGTGTGATAATTTTACATGTCTGTGGTCTGTTCCGCTATCTTAGAATGAGGGGATGTCTTCATCAGCTTTTAACGTAATAATTCATTTGTTTCATTTTAGGTGGCACATATTTCCTCATCCAAAGGATGTGCTTCTATTAACTCTATCCTCGTCAGCTTGTGAAATGTTGCTTTTTGTGAAGGGAAGGTTTCAAATTCTCCGAGAACAGCTGGCAAGTAGTATCTTCAGTGTGGTATGGAAACAACTTGCACAAGCACTAAACAAGTTTATATTTGAGGAGGTGAGAGATATGAACTGTTGCTATACCTAATAACTAGCAAACTTCAGTGTTGGACGTCATCACTCCAGTGACTGAAATAAACATTGAGGCTGTAGAAAACCTTGTTGCGGTCCAATCACTTGGCAAACTTTAGCTATGCAGAAGGCAGATGTGTTTGGAGTTGTACTCTGGGAGGATGCAAAAACTGCCCTAAGCATACCTTAGGGTACTTTAAATCAAACGCAGAAGTAAAAGAAAAGAAGATTTCTTTCCTGAATCTGTTTTTGAAATCCGTGTTGCAGAAGGATTTATGTAAAACAAAATCCCTCTTGAAAGTCCTTCACTGTTTGTTATTCAGGATGTATTCTTGCAGTTCTTAGCAGCATTTTGACCTGACACATGTTGAAATTGTTTTGTTTCACTCGGATTCGGCGTGCAGGACTACAATCAATTGAAATTCTCAACTTTTCACCCGAATCGGTGGTTTGGAGTAGCAAACAGCGAATGTTATTATTTTCATGATGCTTATTTGCAGTTGAAAATTATGTTTTCCTTACAGATAATTCTGCAGTGTCACTTTAATGAAGGAGGGGCAGCCCAGTTACAGTTTGACTTGACAAAGAATCTCTTTACATTGTTTCTGGAATACACCCAAAAACCAGAGAATTTCTTCAAAGAGTAAGTAGACAAATTAAGAAACGATCCTTCTGTTAACGTTCGCTAGACGAGTTAAGTTGGAGCTAAAGTTCTGAACAGAGTTCTGATCCTAGCTACTCGGTTTTAGAGTCTTTGAAGCTTCAGAGTTACAGTCTCAGTCAAAATTGTTGGGACACTTTGAGGCCTTCTTGCCCTCCCAATGTTGGTGTGTAAAATGTGGTGAGTTAACTGCGATAAACAACATTGGGAGGAGGAGGAGACGGTCCAGAAGTGAAAATAACAGTGTTGGGTGGAAGTGTCCCAACTATTTTTGTCTGATACTGTAGTTCTGAACCCAAACTCCTCCATACGACAGGGAGAGTAGGGATTTCTCGCTTAACAACCTATTCAATTAGCTTTTTGTATTAACTAACTCACTTGTCGCTTTTCGGTGTAAATAACTCACTGCAGGTGTGTAATTTTTTCTTTTTCTTCCTTAGGGTCAAAGAAGCTTGTATCTTGTTAAATCTTCTACCAGGCTCCGCTGTGCTATTAAGAGACTTGCTTAAGTCGTCTCCAGACAATGCCATCTGTGAAAAGGAAGACGTGCCTCCGTCCCGTGCTGCCTTGCAGGATGCTGGGGTATACAGATTAACTCCTGATGAAGCTCTGAAAGTTCTTAATCTAAGAGTGCACCTACCAAATGTTTAATTGGATAACTGGTCTGTTAGGTGACACTTGGATGAATCCGGGATTCAGTTTCACGTGTCTACTCAATGTAAAATGGACCTCAAGAGGTGAGCAAGACTAAAGGAAATAAGACGGGAAGGAAAAGTGAACTGGAATGAGAATTCTGCTCCACCTGCTGGCGGCTTCCTCCTCTGTGGTTCTCTTACCCCATGTGCTTGTTACTTCTTTCGCTTTCACATCATTTTTGATTTTCCATTTCTTGTGTTTTCTGTCACCTCTGCTACTTTTTCCCCTCTGCAGTAGGCTGTGACTTATCGTAAGCCTCATTCTACCTTCCTTGTCTCTCCCCTCTTTCACACTTACAAAGGCTGACGTCTTAACTATGCTACCATTTGAAAGCAATTTATTGTAAAGTCACAGTTCTTTGTGTGACTATAAAAATATGGAATTCTGTTAGAGGAAAACATTGGAAAGGAATAACAAAACAAAATCAAGAGTCGATCTGTAAAATCCAGCTTGCAAAAGGACTTGCAATCAATGACAAGAATATTTTAACCACTTTTTTCAATGTACCGTACGTGAATTTTCAGATAGTGGACAAGTAATATTCCTTTGCGTTATACCAAGTGCTTGTAGCTGGGCTGTCATCACTTGCAATGCTTCTGGTTTGACACGCAATGTTTATACTATATCGCATATAACATGGAAAGTGAATGAAAATACAAAATCAGAAGTCGACGGAGTTAAGCTTTTGAATCTAGTGATCGGTTTAGGAGTCCTTTAAAATTGTGCAGTGACAAGTGTCCTACCTTGACATCCCACCCCCTCGCTATAGGCACCAGAATGGGCGGGGGTAGTATGATAGAGGTCAAAGTAAGGGGAAGGTGTCAGCACTAGGCCATATCTGAGGTACCTTAAGCCTCGTTTTCAAAACAAGGGTTGTTGCTAAGTTTGATGTGAAAATGACTTTTTAATTCTCTGGAAACAAGTTATTAACGCCTTGCTTTAAGGCGAAGGACTTTAGAACTCGAAAAATGGTCCGTTGGTTTATCAAGGGTCTTATCAAGGCCAGTAAAAAACAGGATTCTACTTATATTGAAAGCTGTCCAGTGCGCATGCGTAAAATGCAAATATTTTTCCGGAAAATTGACCAAGTTGCGGACAAATACAGCAAAGCAGTGGACTTTCATGGCGCGAAATCATTGTACAGTATTTTTTGTCCATCTGGAGTTGTTAATTAAAAGTTAATACGTGGACAATAATTCTAACAAATGACGTAAAGAACAGAATTGTATAATATCCTTAAACTAGCATCAATTCCCCAAAAACATATGTACAATTTTTTCAGAGTTTTAAATTTATTTATGCAATACCATAGTTTTATTACCATTTAGTGGAATAGATTAAGCTTTACAATAAAATTATCAATTTTAGCGTGATGAGAGAGGTTTAATTTTGTTGTCGACAGATGGAACATTCAGGCCTCAGATATTTCTATTGAGTAGTTCAACCCATGAAGCATAATCATACGAAATTCAGGGCGCTTTGCAAAAGTCAGAACTTAGCCTCAGTGTCGGACCGTTCATTTCGTAAATGAAATCAGCTATTTTAAAGAGTTATTGCTATATAGACCCATCAGCCGGGCCATGCATATTATTTAGGAATTGACTGATCTGGCTGGATAGTTTTGACGAAAAGTGAAATTCTCATTTCGACGGAAATGGCTGGCCGGCCAGTTCTGACAAATGGAATGCGTTCTCTGTTTATTTAGAATAAAGGCCTCTGTCAAACACTCATGAGCAGTCTCGCTTTCGTATACAAATAACATTTCCTACACGAAACGTTTGTCAAGGCTTCATGGCGATATTCACACTATACCGGATGGCTTTTGCGCCGGCGCCAAAACCATACCGGACTGGGCTTCTGTTCACACATAACAACGGGGATTTCGCCGGCGCGATTTATGTAACGGAGCTCAAAACATAGTAAACTACGTTGATAATTCCGAATAATTATAAACACAAGAGTTGCCTTAATGTTTCTCTTACAGCTTGCCTTACTTCTCTGATCTTCCAGCAGTACAGCAACGGGTTTAACGACGAGTTTAAAAAAATTAAAGTAGACGTAAATTGCCTAGCAAGGTAAACCGATAAACCGTATTCCTTTTGAGGTGTCAAAGCTACTGCTATACAAAACGGCAGATAACAAATTACCAATGTTACCTACACCCACAATGCACTGTTCACTGCCTTTCTGTATCGAACCATGTTCAGTGACTGGTTTAATTGTCCTGGAGTAACATGCTTGTGCACATTAATTTGGTTATGCCGCAGAAAGAAGAAAATTTTTGTGTAAGATAAGATTGTGGTGATTAGACATGTAGCTGTAACTAAGTACTGAAATGATGAAATAATAACTGGAAAAAAAAAAAAAAGGCAGATCCACCGATGGACAAAATCCAAAAGAAAATTGCAGTTATACATGTTTTTTTATAAGTTACAACTTGTCTGTATCTGAGCCCCAGCAACAAGGCGAGAAGTCTGTCAACGCTTATTGCAGTTAATGTGAATAAAGACACTGAACACAAAGCATAACCCGCGAAGCCTACTGCCGAATCTACGTAAAAGCAAATATCCCATCTTTCCGTCAACACAGAAATCCAATAAATCACAGCCAAAGGCCCCACAACGATACCAACACAGAGATCAGTTATCGCTAGGTTACGATACAGGAGTTTGGACGGCAGGTGAAGTGAAGATTCCTTGTTTAGGGCGACTAGGATCAAAGTGTTCCCCAGAAATGCAGCAATGGACAGAATAATATTTACAGATGAAAGAAAGATAAGCTCGCCATTTATCCCTCTGGTATAAAATTCCGCCAAACAGTCTATTTTCTTGAATGTTTTCTGGTCTTCATCTTCGGTAAAATTTGCCTGCGCCATCATTGTTCTGGGATGCAACGAAGTCGAGCAAGTAAGTGCTTTGTTAATTTGTCACAGACTGCTTTGTATGGGTGGAAGGGAACGAGGTCGTCATCTTTAAGGCTATTAGCTAGCTGAATACGCTATAATTCCCTCTATTAATCTTTCTTGCCTCTTTAATGGCCAACCTGTTTAGAAAAAGCAAAAGAGGGAATTGTATTTTAGCATTCACGTCTTGATGGTCAGACCGGAAAACATTCTTAGACAGCACGTCAAAGGGGGAAGAATTAAGAAAGGTTTAGCAAACATTTTGTAGTTTTTCAAATTGCGCTTGGCCTGACTACGTATAGAAATAAAGAGAAATCGCGTGCCAGGCCTTGAAAATTTCTATGAAAATAGACATTTTTTTCTTTAAAAACATATGGTATAGCGTAATATTATCATATACAAACTTAAAGTTTGTAATCAATGCTAATCCAAAAGAGTTTCTTTTTTGCAGCGAGCGATGATTTTGATACATTAGGCAAACATGAGTGACACTAACCGTTACTGTTTCCTTGAAAGGAAGTCGTAACATTGCAAACTGCGGAAGTTATAATTTTTGGATCTGTCATGATAGCCGGGTAAAACGCCATAATAATCAATAATGACACAGTTCACTATAATTCCCATCAACTACCCTATCCCAGTTGAAACCACTCGCTCAATTGCACATGAAAATAGATACTTTAGGGGTTTTTTTTGCGCAAATAAACTGAAACTTTGACAAGTGAAACCATACCTTGACAAGTCAGGAGAAACCATTCATTGGTACGACTGAATGTAAACAGTTTGCTTTGATTCCGATGAAGAGTAAAAAAGAGTAAAATTGCCTATACTTCTATCATTTGGAACATAGTTGACAGCTCTAGATTAAATAAAAACACGAAGAAATTTACAAGAACCCCTGAAAACGTACGCTTTCAAAATTTCAAAGGCCACGACCGTTTGACGGTGTCCCACATATACGGGCTTTATGTAATGCTGTCGCCTATAACCAAAAAGGAATTTGTCTCGAGAAGAGTTTGCCTACCTTCAAACTGAGTCATATTCTAATTCCTGAAAAGCCTGAAGACCTTAAAATCCGGTACAGCTGATTGAAAACTTTTGCGCTCAAGTTGAATCCCCGTTGCTAAGCATCACCACTCGAGCGGGCACTAAACCTTGGTCACGTATTGTGCTAATTAGCTTGCTAAAAACTGTTCTTGCAACATCTGCCCCCCTCGATGATATAATTTTCGTGTACAGGGATTTGTTTTTTCAACGGACATTTTTCAAGTGTAGACGGTTATGGGATACAGGGTAGCTTATAATTCTCACAACGCAAACCTATTTTTATGATGCCAATTGTGATTGACCAAATACGTTTTTTGAGTAATATATTGAGTGTTACCAGGAAATGTATTAATAAAAAGAGTTTACGCAACTAGAAAGTACCCACTATTATCTTTATTTTTTAAAAATAAAAATAATCAGTCAGTGATCAGTCTCTCTCGACTCACGGCTACAGAACAAATAGGAAACTGGTGGGCAAGTTAAAAATGGACTGTTCGAACGCGTTGGGGGGAACTTGAACGGCTAAACAGCTAAAGAAATTTGTTGAATGGAAGACTGTGAACGGCTAACAAAACGGAAAACGGACCGTTTGACACCTGTCTGTCCTCAAATAAGGTTCGCCTTCGAAAACGAGAGATCGGGATATATCATATTTAAAGGATGTTAAAATAAGCCACTCGAAACGGATAAAGTCAAAGTTTAGACACTAAACGCTGGCATGCAATGGAGTGATCAAAAAAGATCAACTAGCCTACGTGCGCGCTCACTACTCGTGCGGGTTGAAGGAAAATTTTGGCGGCGCGAAGGATTTTCCTTCCCTCGCCGGCTTTTCAGGCTCCCGCAGGCGGCGCTCTGCCGCCAAAAGCCCCAAACTCGCACAAGTGAGCCTGAACCCAGGCTAAATTAAGAAAAACCGAACGACTAGCTCTGCACCTCCCGGCAAGGGTTAACTTTTGGCTCTAAACTAAAAACGAAAGCCCTAACACCCGCTAGAGTTTTCTATAACATCAGCGAGTGTCGCAGAAATTCATGTTCATGTGTGTACTGTTTACATACTAGCCCTTAGACACCATATTAATTGTAAAATTTTGAAAAGGCCACATTTTTAAGACGTAATATTGTATACGCCCAGAAACTCATAAGGGGTTGAACAACCCCTTATGAGTTTCTGATACGCCTCAGTTATTACTTTTACCGAAGAGAGCAAAATGACTAATTAAGACGGAATCCATTAGGAAATTGAGTAATTTTAATTTTCAGTGGACAAAAACCCAGTTGTAGCAGGATATTTTAAGCCATATCGCGTTCTTTTTTACACTTTTCAAGAGCTATAGAGGACATAATTAGTTATCTGTAATATCACTAAAGACAATTTCTTACGAGAGCCCGAGAATATAAATTTCAAATTTTCACAGGAATCGAGAAATCACACTCATGCAGGTAAAATCGTCAGCGTAAGATTGTCATTTTGTGAAAATTGAGGCTTTTGAAGTTTTTTTCTCGGGCTCCAATAGGAGTTATTTCATACAACTTAGTACATTTATAGGGGAGTCGTCTTTTCTCTCTGTGGGAAGAAATATATTTATATTTTGAAATGTCTTCTTTCTACAGTGGCCCGTAAGTGACATTCTAAGCAAAGTAAAAAAAGTGCATTAAAATTAAGATTTTGTTTTGGATCCAAAGGTTTTGTCCAGCCAACATGAATTTCATTAGTCGGCATAGCTGTTTTCCCAAAGTTATTACTGCGGATTCAAAGTTATTATTCCGGATCCAAAGCTGTTATTCCGGATCCAGGGTTATTTCTCCGGATCCAAAGTTTTTACTCTTGATCCAAAGTTTTTATTCTGAATCCAAAGTTATTACTCCTGATCCAAAGTTTTTACTTCAGATCCAAAGTTTTTACTCTGGATCCAAAGTTATTACTCCGACCGGAAACAAAGTATGATCTAATCCAATTTAATATTCCGATACCGGAGTATGAATACGTGACATCCAGTTCACCGTTCAACATGGCAGCGGGGCTGGGTAGAAAACGAAGACCTAAGACCTAAGACCCAGAAAACGAAGACCCCCCTCAAAATCACTTGTAAATAAGTAAAATCTACTATTGGCCAGTCTACCTTTAAATTCACAGGAGCAAAGGATTGGAACGAGTTACCTAATGAATTATCGGTTGATGGCCTAACATTAGGATCTTTTAAAAGAAAGACATTTAAGTATTTGCAAGAACAAGACAAAACACATCATAAATGTGGATTGTAAATGATTTCATTTTAATTTTTTTAACGCCTTTTTTTATTGTAAATATTAGTCTTCCGCTTTTTTACTAAGTACTATTGTTTCTTTTTTTTTTCATTTATTACTGCACATAGGTTTATACCAGCTGTTTTTTATACTCAGCTGATCTATTTTTTGCAGTATAAATAAAGTATTTATTATTATTATTATTATTATTATTATTATTATTATCATTACAAATAGCTAGAAACGGGTATCTCGACCTTAGATGTGTTAGACACTACAAGATCTTCAATCATCAATGAAATTGACCAGGGTTCGTTTTCTACATAACCCCGCCCCTTGAATGAAGAAAACGAAGACCCCCCTCAAAATCATTTGGAAGCGGCTCGGAACTGCTTACAACGACTTCTAGACACCGGAGAAGTGTAAGAAACAACACGATTATCAATTACCATGGTACAATTATCATGGTACAGTCATACGGACACTTAGGGGACCATAGAAAGTGTCTGTAGTAACTGGGTTCAATGTGGAGAAGATGTAAGACCTTTCTTTCCCCTGGGACAAACCAAACTGTCCGTAATAAAAAATCGTGTTGCTTGTTACACTCCTCTTGTGTCCACAAGTCGTTATAAGCAGTTTCGAGCCGTTTCCAAGTGATTTTGAGGGGGGTCTTCGTTTTCTGCATTTGGCGAGTTACGTGAAAAAAAAGACCCTGGTCAATTTCATTGATAATTGAAGATCTTGTTGTTTCTTACATATCTAAGGTCGAGATACCCGTTTCTAGCTATTTATAAGTGATTTTGAGGGAGACCTTCGTTTCTGGGTCTTAGGTCTTAGGTCTTCGTGTTCGACCAGCCCATGGAGGCAGCTCAAGGTGAAGAAGTAGACGAAATAACGTTTGAGTTTTCCTTCCTTTTGGTCCCTTAATTAATTTGATAGACACCACTAGTGGCGTAAATATTTGGAAGCCATTTTCTATGGAAACTGACCAACCTCTATGCTGACAAAACTCAGAACGTGTTGTTCTTATCAGATCTGCAAACTGATGTTTTACGATCTGATCAGAAAAGCACGTTCTGAGCACGTTCTTCCTAATACCTACCTACGTAACGTAACTAGTTAAGATGTCTATCAAATTAATTAAGTGACAAAATTGAAAAGGAAGAAAAAGTTACCTCCTCTAATTCTTCACCTTGAGCCGCCGCCATGTTGAATGGTGAACTGGATGTCACGTGTTAAAATTTCAGTTTCGGAATATTAAATTGGATTGGATCTTTGAATCTGAAGTAAAAACCTTGGATCCAGAGTAAGAACTTTGGATCTGGAATAATATTTTTGGATCCAGAGAAAAAACTTTGGATCCGGAGTAATAACTTTGGATCCAGAGTAATAACTTTGGATCCGTGATAATAACTTTGGATCCGAAATAATAACTTTGAATCAAGAGTAAAAACTTTGGATCCAGAGTAATAACTCTGGACCCGGAATAATGACTTTGGATCCAGAATAAAAACTTTGGATCCGGAGTAATAAATTTAGATCCAGAGTGAAAACTTTGGATCCAGGGTAAGAACTTTGGCTCTAGAATAATAACTTTGGTTATTATATACGTACTGAGAAATACTCTCCAAAAAGCTATGTCGTAAATTTTCGTACGCAAATTAGTTCTAGCCAATCAGAGGAGCGAACGATGGTTTTCACACGTGAAAAAAATGATACGTCCAATCAGAATCGCGAACGATGTTTTTTCACGTGTGAGAAAAATGATACGTCCAATCAGAAGCCACAGAGGTGTGTGAGTTTCGCGCCAAAATTCCCGCCTTTTATTGCAGCTTGCAGCGCCGCTTCGCACACATTCAACGAGAAAAGTGTTACTCAAAGAGTTTTTCTCGCTAAAAAAGTGAAAAACATTTCGGAAATGGAGTGGAATAGTTTCGTTTAATTCACTGTCGATAAAGAAAACGGTAGAGAGCCGGCGAAACAACAGCGGAAAGGGAAAACAGAACGAGACGTAAGCTTTTGTTGTGCTTTTTGTCGGAGCTACTTTGCCTTTCATTTAAGCTTTAAGCTTATATTGAAACCGGCCATTTTACTTAAATTCACTCATTTTTAATTGTGCATTGACAACAAACAGTTAAGATTACTTGTAGTTCTTGGATTACCTCATATCCTTACCGTCATTTATGTTTTTAACAAATGTTTTTACTAAAAAGCTGATACTTCGTTTTCGTTGTCATTTTACGGTAAGTGTCTAGCGGCAAGTTTTAGCATTTTTGAAAGATTTAAAATAAAAAGGCCGCCAAAATGATGAATGTCTCAGTATGTATATAATAAACACAATACCACATGGAAAGTGCTTTGTACGGTATTTACGCACTCGTTGTTTTTGTATCAGAAATCTCACTCGTTCGCTGCGCTCACTCGTTCGATTTCTGATACGTCAACAACTCGTGCGTAAATACCGTACGCCAGCACTTTCCATGAAGTATTCTCTATATCCCGAGAGTAAGAATTTTGGATCGGGAGTAATAACTTTAGATCCAGAGAAATAAACAGCATTGCCGAATAATGAAATCCATGTTGGCTGGATAAAAACTTTGGATCCAAAACAAAATCTTTATTTTTATGCACTTTTTTTTACTTTTCTTAGAATGTCACGTACGTCGTAGTACGACGGGCCACCGTAAGTATCAAGTATCGGAATATTAAATTGGCTGGATAAAAACTTTGGATCCAAAACAAAATCTTTATTTTTATGCACTTTTTTTTACTTTTCTTAGAATGTCACGTACGTCGTAGTACGACGGGCCACCGTAAGTATCAAGTATCGGAATATTAAATTGGATTGCATCTTAATTTGTTTCCGGAGTAATAACTTTGGATCCAGAGTAAAAACGTTGGATCCGCAGTAAAAACTTTGGATCCGGAGTAATAACTTTGCATTTCGAGTAAAAACTTTGAATCCGGAGTAAAAAACTTTGGATTTAGAGTAATAACTTTGGATCCAGAGTAAAAACTTTGGATCAGGAGTAATAACTTTGGATCCAGAGTAAAAACTTTGGATCCGCAGTAAAAACTTTGGATCCAGAGTAAAAACTTTGGATCAGGAGTAATAACTTTGGATCCAGAGTAAAAACTTTGGATCCGCAGTAAAAACTTTGGATCCGGAGATATAACTTTGGATCCGGAATAGTAACTTTGGATCCGGAGTTATAACTTTGGATCAGGAATAATAACTTTGGATCCAGAGTAAAAACTTTGTATCCGGAGAAATAACTTTGGATCCGGAATAATAACTTTGGATCCGGAACAATTACTTTGAATCCGGAGTAATAACTTTCGGGAAAACAGCTACGCTGACTAATGAAATTCATGTTGGCTGGATAAAAACTTTGGATCCAAAACAAAAATCTTTATTTTAATGCATTTTTTTTACTTTGCTTATAATGTCACTTACGGGCCACCGTAAAAAACTTAAATGAAGTGGAACTACGAATCAATATTAATAGTGAAGTCAACTTGACATCGAGTGACACTTATTTCAAGTTGTATCATGGTTTACTTAGAGCAGGCCAAGGTTAGCCGACCACATAAAGTGTTCCTGCATTTCTATGTGACAAACAAATTACTAATTAAAAACACCTGCCGGAAAGTTTTACACCGACGGACAATAAACCAGTATCTATCTTCGAAATGTCAGAACAACAATCGCTCTATTTTCAAGGAGGAATTCTCAGTGAGACTACTTTTTTACATCAGCATGAATGAAAGTAAACTAATTTCGCTAGATCAACAGACCAGTTGACTCAAATTCTACCTTACAGCTTGCCTCACTTTACTGATCTTCCAACAATAAAGTAGCGCGATTTAAAGACGAGTGAAGAAAAACAAAAGTAGTCGTAAATTGCCTCGTAAGGTAAATCGTTAAACAGTAAACTTTTGGAGGTGTCAAAGCTATGGCTACACCAAAAGGCAGATAACAAACAACCAATGTTATCTGCACCCACCCCACATTGTCTTTCCCTATCGAGCTATGTTCAGTGGAATTGCTTGCGTTGGTTGTGCTTGGACTGAACATGACTCTGAACGCCCATTTGGTTATGACGCATAGAGAAGAAACTTTTTGAGTGAGCAACGATTGTGGTGACAAAACAAATAGCTGTAACTATGAGTTACGTAGCCCTTGAATATATATGTTCTTTTAAAAGATACAACTTGTCTGTATCTGAGACCCAGCAAAAGGCGAGAAGTCTGTCAACGCTTATTGCAGTCACTGTTAATAGAGAACACTGTTAGTATAGCCCACGAAACCTGGTATCAAAACTGCATAATCATGGCAAATATCCCATTGCTCAGCGGGCTCGCTCCACTCATCTACTTCTCCTCGTGAAGCCTCGTAAATTCGTGAGGTCGACTTGAAGCACGTCTACCGCCAGAAGGGAGGGGTAACGGCCTCTTTCATCTTCGAAGACCGTGGTGAGGGTGAAGGTATGGATTTGATGTTTGCACGTCCAGGAGTTAGCTTTTGGTTGTAAACGATCAACGTCTTCCAACGCTTATTACGTGCTTATTGACTGTTAGTCAAAATATCAATGCTACATTCGTAACCCAGAAAATTAAAGCTCTTAAGGGATCTCGCCACCTTCTTTTGAATATTGTTTTAAATCATGGAAAAGAAAACTGAACTAATGACGGATGTCTTGGCGTGAGAATGAAATTCATTCCTGAACATCGAAATAGTAACCTTGTGGTGACTGATCAACAGACCGTTACATGGATTTTTTTTCAACTTTTGATAATGACTGACATGAAACCATGCAAAAATCTGTTAACGCCGCTGTAAAGAACGCCTTAAAATCAGTGAAGTTGCCAAGTAAAGAGGTGATTTGTTAAAAGCTAACGAAGAAATAGCTAGGCATAGTCGCTAGATTTTTACAGGCAATGGATGGTGAAGAGGTTCGTGCCCGCCATAAAAACGGCTGTAAACCCACTTGTTCGATGTATGTTCACCTACTACTGTGGTAATTACAAAAACTTGAAAAAAAAAAAGACCGCAGAAGGGTCTGTGCTGTATTTTCTCCAGCTGCCAGTGAGAAGGCGTTCTTGTCACCTGGGAAAATTAATCATGTTGATTTTTTAGTCACGAAAGCAAGCCACGACGCCTCGAATCTCTATTTGACACCAGGGCATGGCAGATGTTCCATCACTTTTTCCGTCTGAGATAATGTTGTTATGTATCTGAGTCGGTTCTAAATTTTAGATGCTTTAATTTTGTTTTTCATTGCCTTAATAAATGGTCATACTTAAAGCAAAATTCATCCCATAATATCATAGGTGACGAATTACTCCTTAATTTTGGCGCGAAATTTCAGCGTTAATTTGTAATTTCACAAGGGAAAAGGTCTAAACATTTGAGAAAGTGGAGTTCTCGTTCGATACGATCAAGGATAAACATGTCAAAAATCCAAGTTTGCTAACGTAATTCGTCACCCATGATATTTATAGGTAATCAAATGGTATACTCGTGAAATAAGGGAATAATTTCACTTGCGTTTTGTCCAAGTCCTAATAATTTCCCTCGCCTTTTACATACTAATAAACCTCTCTATAACAGACGGTCCAAGTCAAACGTTACTTGGTGGTCTCATTCCGTCTACCCCCGGCCCGATGCCTGGCGAAGAGTTTGTTTCTACCCCGCTAATGTTTTGCTGCCCCGGTCACTTTCTATTATGACTTCTACAAAACCAGTGTATTTAAATAATCGTATTTGTTTAAAAGAGGCAAAATATAAATATAAAACATTATTAACGTTGATAAAAAAAATCGGTGGGTACAAATAATCGATCTTGCATCCAAAAAAGTGCAAAAGTCTTACTTCTTCCCGCTAGGGAAATATGTAAAAGGCTTTCAAAGGTTTCATACCGGAAAGTTTTAAGCTCTGTAACCCCTTTAAGCTTGTATGGGAGTTACACAACTGCGAAAAAAAAAAACGTTGGAAAATAAGCCAAACCGGTGACGTTTTCTCCGAAAAAACCCCGGTAAACCGAATATAGATTCCACTGGATCTGCTACAGAGGAGTTTGTCATTATTTTGTGTCGTCTGACACAAGGATGCAGAGGGCAGAAAAACTAATACAGACTGACCATAGCCTTTGTCCGTCTAGTCTTGCAACTTACAATCCATAAACTGGGGCAAATTAAGGAAAAGGATAAGCTCGTCATGTGCCTCTCCAGATGGGCTGAGATGTACCGTTTTGGAGTGGTTGCGGTTAGAACGTAAGAACGTCTTACTTGTTTGGGGCTGAGTCTTATTCCGGTCAAAGAGAGAGAAAGAGTGTCTCGCAAGGTTTCCAACCAAAGATTTGTGAACTCGTGTCTGGCAAACTCTGTGTTAATATATACACAGTTATACGCACCTTATAACTTCATCTGCGCTTAACGAGTGTCTTTTGTCTAAACCTCAAATAAAATTTCCTTTGGTAAACGGTCGAGTGAGCGAACTATGCCTCACCAACTTCTATGAAACTTATGATTTTTCAGGTATTCAACCAGTTTCCATCTAAGATGACATATAGCAACCTTTCCCGGCATAAATCGTCCTGTATATTAAATACCCAGCGAGATAAAGATCTGTAAATACCTTCGTACCTGGCCATAGACGCGTTGAAGCATTTTCTACACTGATAACGATTCAGATTAAATGTTATTATGAGCAAAGCAGATGGCTGGATTAATTCAGTCTTAACTGGATTGATTAAGCCACAGTTTTGAATTACGTGCACTTCATGAGAGATCAAATAAAATTTTCTCTTTTAAGACGCGACAGGATGTCGAAATTGTCCATCCACAAATGTCAATTTGCCGCTAGCTAGCTGCGTAGCTTTTCAGACTAGTTTTATTGGTTTGTCGGTTCTTGTTTTCCTTTTCCTATTAATTGAAGCTATTAGAATAAACATCTTAGCCCAACTTCACACAAATTAAGATTATTAAAAACACCCCCTACATTGCTAACATTAATGGATTTTGAAAAAGCAATATCTGTTTGCGCCTTCATTATAACTTGCAGATAGCGAAGACAAAAACCAATGTGCACGCACATTTCCGTCACAGAACTTTCACCTGATACTGAGTTCAGCGTCTGCATAATGGCGGTACCTCATCTAGTAATAGTTGACACTCCCGGGTTGACACTGCAGCTGCCCCCGTTCTGTGTATTGTCGGTCAATAGTATTCTTGGTCGTTGTGTAGTCTTTGAAATATACCGATTCATAATGAAGATTTTCACACATATTCCATACAACAGGTGAGATAACTACAGGAAACGCAAGGTTCCATGCACAGTTTCAGTTCGATTTTGTACACAGCTTTGATCAAAACATTCTCAGTTTCGAGAATAGTTTATTCTAAACCATAGGAAAAGATTTAATAAGAAGTTGTATTTTTCGCTATTTCTCTTTCACTTCTTACATTCAGTTCATTGTATTTGCCGGAAAGTAAGCTTAAGAAATTAAAAGGATGTTTGATCAATTCACGCTCACGCATTCTAGTCTTATTTTAAACTTTATAGCGGAAGGACATCTGTGAGCAGGGAATAAGTCAGCATAGAATGAATGTGATTGTCGGCGAATTTCTGTAATCCTATATCGTTCTGCTAGTGATAAGCTAGTCGTTGTTCACTCGTCTTACTTGTTTGGGGCTGAGTCTTATTCCGGTCAAAGAGAGAGAAAGAGTGTCTGGCAAGGTTTCCAACCAAAGATTTGTGAACTCGTGTCTGGCAAACTCTGTGTTAATATATACACAGTTATACGCACCTTATAACTTCATCTGCGCTTAACGAGTGTCTTTTGGTCCATAACTTTCAAAACAACTGCTCCACAGAATGTCACTGATAACACGTAAGGCATCAGTCAATTCCAGCTGCGCCCAGCCCTCCCGGCCCCCTCCCGGCTGACCCCCGGGCATTAGCATTTTGTTTTGCCTTGGATGGCAAATTCCCGGGGGTGGGGAATCTTAAGCTGTCAAATCGCCCGAGGTGGGAACGAAAAAAGAGGGCGAATGCCCCGTCCACCGTCCACACCGCAACATTTTTCATTGATCGCACAGTCGAAGAGTGCCGTTTTAAGCATTTTAATGTGCGATTTTTTGTCTCAATTAACGTCTTCCTTCGTAATAGCGCTAGGATTCTAATTAAGACTTCACGCCGCGACGACATGTATCAGTAAGTTAGTATTGATGTAAAATTATTGACATTAAAATTAACAGAGCGCTGTAAAGTTATATGTTATGAATAGTTTTATAAATATGAAAGGATATTTTTCAAATAATATCGACAGAAATTTGATTCAATAACCAAAAATCGTTGAGTCACGTCGATAGCTCTTGATTTCTCTATGTAACTCTGGCTGGATAAGCAATGAAGAAATGCATGCACAAAATCAAGAACATGCGTTTACAACCTGTTCAATTTTTTCCTGTCCATGACAGATGAGCTACTCTGCTTTCTTTCCCAATAAAATCATCTGTGTAGTCATATTCTGATAGGATACCGCGTTCGTGACAAAAGCTCGGGAATGGCCTCGGGGTTGGGAAATGCCCGGCCCCTGGTCAGCACAAAATTTGCAAATGCCCCACCCCCCGGGACTGACAAGGCCGGCAAATGCCCCGCAGTAGCCGGGGGCGGGGGGGCTGGGCGCAGCTGGAATTGACTGATGCATAACGCAAGAGTATCGAAGTACGACTACACAATAAATGTCACAAAATCTACCTAAGCGGTCCCCTCGGGATTTTCTGTATTTACGTCATCCTAACCATTTCGTACTTGCGGGCGCAAACAATAGAAACGTCATCATTACCTACCGATTCCTCGTGGCCCCTGTTCAAGCAAGTCGAGATTTTTTCTGGCATACTGACTGTATATTTCAACTGTAAGTACTTTCCTTAATATACGCGCGAGTTACTAGAGTGCCTCAGTGCTAGGGCAATAATCAGTTATCATATTTTCTCGAGAGAACTAATTCCCCTTACGTGATGATTAAAACTGAAAAAGATCAGCTTTTCTTGTACGTATGCAGTGATAACTGAAATAAACAAGCGTACACAGTAAGTTTTGTTTCCCTTCGACATAGGCGTACGGGCTATTTTTTGCCAGGGGGGGCGGTAAACCATTTGCCCAAAAAAGTTTTGCAAGTTGCCCAAATTTTTATAAAACAGTCGAACAGAAACGAGGGCCGATGCAACGACATAGGCCGCATTGGCATATGAAAATGGCTCCATACAGTTTTTCAGGGTCAATACCTGCCAAATTTGAGCATAAACTACGTCGCCATAAACAAACATTTGGAAAAATTACCACCACAGTTGTATTAGATAAAGATGAAAATTTGTTGTGATCATGGTTGCAATGACATCGGAGTTGTTATAGCAACGAACTGAAGCCATTACCCATTATACTTGCAGCAATATTTCTCTCTGGGAACTGTTCTTCGAAAATCGATCACAGGAGCTTTTTCCTCCAATAGTCGCCTCGATGTTCGTCAAGTTAAAACGGAATCTGTAAGAGCGTTATCGAGACATTTTGGGATAAAGTTTTTATAGTTGGAAATACGGTAAAAAAAAAAAAGGAAAATCTTGATGTTTGGCCGTTATCTGTAGAAAACGATGCGCTTTTGACATGCAATTTCACCTCATAGTATATAGTAGATCGTGGAGATAGCTCCGGCCAATTGCTACAAAGAAGGATTTGATTAGTATGTGTCATGGCGCTCTTGTTAGCGGTTTTGTAAACATTTCAGTCTACTTTAACAAATTATTGAACAATTTTTAAACCGCTCGGTAGACTTTTTTAAAAAATCAAGATTCTTCTCGCAATTTAAACTGAGAATTAGTCAGCCACTTCTTCACTTTAAGACCCATTGCTGATGCTATCTGCCATACAATGTTCTAAGAGCGGAGATGATTCTAGAAAGTTAGACGGTAGTTTATTCCAATCAATTCACGACTGGAAATAGCATATAGCAGTACAGTGCCCAACAATAAAAAATAAATCAGCATATGATACCTTTCCTTTATAACCAGAAATTCGTCACGTGCTAGGCAGACACTGTCTCGTGTCAATGTAACTGGATTATTACGCCGACTTCAGGTTAAAATAGAAAATATTTATCTCTTCAAAATAACAATGAAGACATGGAGACGTCTTTAAAAACTGGCTTTGCCCAAATTTTCTCGTGCTGCCCAAAAAATCTGAGTTGCCCAAAAATTGGGGGGGGGGGGGCTGCAGCCCCCCTCGCCCCCCCCCCCCGGCCCGTACGCCTATGCCCCTCGACACTTTAATAAGGAGTGAAATGAGAACAAGGATTTATTTTGTTCTGGGAAAATAGCATTTGAGCGAGTTTAACTTGGACTGGGAACGGAAAAAGGGCTAAAATTTGAATGAGACAATGATAATATGATTATTCTCTTTTCGCATTTCTGCGAAAGGCTTGACAAATTCCCAGGTTAATAAAACATCAGAAAATCATTAGTCAAGAGAGAGCCAGTTTACTGGGCATGTGATATAGAAAGTAGACTACTAAGCAGTATTGTTTGCTTGTAGCTATTTGGCACTGACGGTTAGATTGTTATACTGGTAAAGTAAAGTGAAATCACTCTAAAATAGTCTTCATTTAAAGCATCCAACAATAGGTGCTCCTGAATCTCTTGTATTTTTCAAGAAAACGTTCAGCTCTATCAACGACACAAGAAAGACAAAACCTTTACAGTATATGCTGATACGCTTTTATTTTTTTAACTGTTTTGTGAAAGAGACATTTAAGCTGAACTTTAAACACGCCATCAGACATAGAATTGAACTGCATGTTAGACGGAATACAGAATGGACGGGGCGGTTGGTTTACCATTTAACCTATACACTGGTACATACGAAACCAGTGTTCTCACATTTGAGAAGCGCAAAAAGAACTGGCAGTGCATCAAATACTATAAACATGAACCAGCACTTAAGACCGAAAAAATTGGAACGGCCCGGATAAAAAGACGAACGGCTCCGACAAAATTCGACGTGTAAACGGTACTTGACCCGTTCCAGTTGTATCCGTTCCGTTCCTAAAAAGGTCCATAGGCGGCTATGGACCCCTTTCGGAACGGAACCGATAAAAAACGGTTCCGTACCCACATTTTTGTTTTCTTTTCAACGTGTAAACGCTCGCCCTTTTCTCGGTACCGTTCTGTTACGTTTTTTTATGAGCCCGTGGTGCTCCACGTCAGTTGTTTAGCGTACGTCACATGGGTGTTGGAAGAAGAAACTGGAAAGTATTCTTCGACTCTCGAAAGCTAGCATACCACTGATCGTCAGAGTAAGTGCTGTATGTAAGATCAAACCAAGCCCTTGTTCTTGGAATTTGCCAGAAGCTCCTTTCGACTGTGAAGTGCGATACAAGGGCTGTTAATAGGAGAACCGTAAGCCTTGTTTTTCTCCTGATTCGGTACATTTTCTCAGAAGAACTTTGACGAATCGCACGCGCTGTCAAAGGTGAATTTCGTGTTCTCTTCTTTAGAAGAAACCAGAAAAGTGCTTGTAAACCTGCATCCATGATTGTCGAAGATACGCACAGTCTACTGTATGTATAAGCGCATATGAACAACTAATCGAAGCAGTTTTATTTAATTATCGCGGGCTCTATCGTTACCGGTCTCGAAGAAAACAACGTATAAACAGTCTAGTTCCCGTTCCAAGGGGCTCTCACGTACCGTGCCTTTTTCTGTCGGTTACATTACAGAATTTGTACGTGTAAACAGGAGATTTCGTCTGGAACCGGTACTTGTTTCTAACCGAGCCGTTCCTTCTCTTTTAACGTGTAAACGGGCCTTTAGTTTACCGAGTTGTGATTTGTCTCTAAGGATGCGAGAAATGTCTCCTATATTCCACCGAGATTAAAAGTATAGGTTTTGTGAATCGATGTGACGCTCACTAACACTGAAGAACAGGCTCGACAAACCGGCCTTTGTATCTGTAGTGCTCCTTTGAGGTAACTTCTTTCTACCATCATCATCTTTTCATCTCCAGTGGCAGATCCAGGGGAGAGGCTCGCGGGGACTGCCCCCCTACCTATTTTTAGACCAAACTGAAGCCCGAAGGACTGAAAAAATTTTTTTTGGAGACCCTCCCTCCCTTGTCTAAGGGTCTGGATGACCGGGCCCCCTCCTTACCTCAAGGTCTGGATCCAGCACTGATCTGTGACACTCGCTTTTTTCTTTTTTGTTTTCTCTTTAGTTTATTAAACTGATTTTCACATTATTTGTGCTTTTTTTTCCCAAAGTAACTTTGATCCATAAAAGACGGAAGACGGAGATTCAACCGAGGGTCCTTTTTGATGCAAATTCTATCTTTTTGCTAAATGTGCACGTGCATATGAAACTTGAAAACAATGCCAGTGAATAATGTGGACGCTCACTTGTAAACACAAAATCTGGGGGAAAAATTGTTATATTTGAGGCCCTATTTAAAAGCCTTCCCTGTTTTCAATGTTCTTGAAACTTGCAGGGTATATTTATTGACAATTAATCTTGGGATTGTCAAATTTATAAAAAAATTTATCGAGCGGTTTTTTGAAAAATTCGAAAAAAATTTGTAGGCGTGGACCAAATTACGTGCAAAAACTGTAACAAAAGCAACTGAATGCAAGGTTAATAAAATTCTTCTTGCTGGCGATCACCCAGAGCAACGTCCTTCTTTTTTTGTACGCAGTTTTCAATGGAATCAAACCACTATGAGAAGAAGCCGCGTTTCCAAAGCTTATCATTTTCTTAAAAAATTAGCTAATTGTGTGGATAGCATGCTATTTCACTGTTTATATGATGCTTAAAACTTGGTTTCAAAATATTTCGAAAACGCTCTGATAGAATTTGTTCAAACTTTGCCATAATTGAGGCAATTATGGTAGGTACAAACTCCCTTAAGCGATTTCTTAAAAAAAACTCCTGTACAGGGAAACACAAAGATAAATAAAAAAAAAACGTTATGGCGTCGTTACGTTGCCATGGCGACTCCGATTGCAATAAAACCCAAATCATAAGAAATTTTCATCTTTATATAATACAGTTGTGGAAACCTTTTTTCCATATCTTTACTCATGGCAACGTAATTAATGCTCAAACATAGGAGGTATCCCCCCCAAAAAATCCAGTCCAGCCACCTTAATATTTTATTTGCAAAAAGAGATTATATTTTTTCCGCTATATTATCAGTTGAACATTTTCCATAACCCATTATCGCATCGCTCAAAGATTTCGATCGATGATAGTTTATAATCGATGACTGGCACACCATTGCTGTTAATTGAACTGACTTGGTGTGGTAGAAAACAAATAGGTACCCACCTTTTTTCGAAGTACGTATGTTTAGTTATTTTTATTTCCATTCCTAAGGCCCGGTTCAGACACCGACCTTTTCATGAGCCGAACCTGATCTATTGAATTAAGTACCTGAAAAGTTAGGCGTCTGAATCAGTTAGGAACGCCTGTTTCAGTTTGGAACGGCTCAGTCGTTCTTTTCGCCTGGCCCGGCCAGGAATTTCGCCTTTGGAGCGACTTTGGAAGGGCTTTAATTCAGACGCCGAACTTTTCATGTACCAAATCCAATGCATAAATTATTACAACGTATTTTATAAGTAGTTTGACCGAAATGAGAATTTTTCTCCTTTTGAATTTAGTTCGGCTGGAATTAAGATCGGCGTCTGAATCAATTCAGCCGGTCTAAATAATTTGAGTCGGCCTTGATTCGAATTAGGTTCGACTCGAGAAAAGTTCGATGTCTGAACCGGGGCCTAATAGCACTGGGTTTGATTTTCTGTCTTTGCCTCTATTTATCCCTCTGACTGAGCGCTCAGATCTTATAATAATTTACCCTAGTCCGTTTTTAATTACCCGTTTGGAATACAATTGAGAGATATGGAAGAGTAAGAAGAAGAAGAAGAAGAAGAAGAAGAAGAAGAAACCAGCAGCATGCTGTAAACATGATACTTTTGTTGTTAGGTTGTCACTATTGTAGACTCTCTACTTCTTATACCACCACTATTGAATACTAAGAAAAGGAAAAAACCAGAAAATGATTCTCTTAATTTTTAATCTGGAAATGCTAAAACCTTTTACGCGTTTCTTTCCCCAGACTGTTCCCAGTCGTACTTCTCTCCTATAATCCGTCCAGTTCTTAATGAGAAAAAAAAAGTCTACCTGCAGTCTACGTTATCTAAAGTCACAGCTTGAAGAGAATAATCTATTTGCGTTAAGTTTCTAAAATTTTATTCTCCTGGCCAAAATTCATCTCAATACGTGGCTATTTATGGCTGGTCTACATTTCTTTAAGTTTTATATTTAATTGTTACTGGGAAAGGAGATAATGAGGTGTGTCTAATCCTAAACTTTCACTTAGCAAACTGCCATTGGTTGATTTTTGGTAACGTTAGCCTTGACGACTAGCAAGTTCCAGGCTCCAAGATTGTGGGCGGAACGGATCGCGAAGAAAAGTGCGAAGAGCCGCGTGTGTCTACATTTTACGTCTTCAAGCCGAGCGTGGAATAAGTTAACTCGATGAACAAAAACGTTGCTTTAATGTTTCTTTTACTGCTTGCCTTACTTCTTTAATCTTCCAGCAATATAACAATGGATTTAGCGAAGAGTTTAAATATAGTAAAGTAGCTGTAAACTCCCAAGCAAGGAAATAAGACAAAGGAATCCCTTTTTGAGGTGTGAGAGCTACCACTATAGAAAACGGCAGATAGCAAACAACCAATGTTACCTGTACCCACAATGCGCTGGACACTACCTTTCTGTATCGAGCTATATTCAGGGGAGTTGCTTTGCGCGGTTGTGCTTGAGGAACATGGTTAATGTGGTTATGACGCAAAGTGAAGAAAATTTTAGTGTAAGCGAAGATTGTAGTCACCAGACACACAGCTGTACCTATGTATTGATACCAAGAAACAATAAGACGATTCCAAAACAAAGTAGATGCCCCAAAAATGGACAAAATCCATAAACCAATTACAGTTATACTTGTTCTTTTCAAAGTCACAACTTGTCTGTATCTAAGACCCAACAACAAGGCGACAAGTCTGTCCACACTTATTGCAGTCAGTGTTAATAAAGACACTGAACACAAAGTATAACTTGAGAAATCTGACATCAAAACTGCGTAATAGCAAATATCGCTTCTTCCCTTCACAACAGAAATTTCATAAGTTACAGTCAATGGACCAGCGATGATACCAACAAAGAGATCAGTTAACGTTAGGCTACAAAACAGAACTTTGGACGGCGGATGAAGTGAAGTCTCCTTGTGTAGGGCAACTAGAATCAAAGTGTTCCCCAGAAATGCGGTAACGGACAGAAGACTATTTACAACTGAAAGAAAGATAAACTCGCCATCTACTTCTCCAGTAAATTCATCGATATCGGAGCACTGGCTCAGTTGTCTGCTCTCGCTTTCATCTTTACTGAAATTTGTTAGCGCCATTTCTCTTTGATGCGACGACCTGCAAGTGAGCACCTTTTAACTCAAACAACAAGTCAGTCTGGAAGTGATATCATTTCATCTTTAATTCAAATAATCAGCCAGGTGTGCGTTAATCCCCTTCTTCTTGTTATGATTATGAACTTCTGTTTAACAAAAACAAAAGAACCATAAGTTCTTCTGTTGTCTCCACTGCGTCTGTCAGACAGAAAACAGACGTTGTCATGGGTTCCAGCTTGACGTTCAACGTCATTACCTTAATTTCCCAGAAGATTCCAATTACCAAGCTAAATATTAGTTTGTAAGCTAAGGAGCTATCGTTGTTATGTTAAATCATAATATTTGTATATTTTATAGCTTAAATTGAGTTAAAAACTAAGCTCCGGGTAAGATGACGGGGCAACTTTTGTCGGTGAGGTATAAAAACCTGTTAATAAAGATAGGTAAATCCTTAAAAACACAACCTGAACATAGATGCGTTCACGGTTTCTACATTTATTTTATTTCTATCTTTTTTTGCTTTGAAACTTGTTTAATTGCGAGCAATAAGTACCATTTTTTGAGCAAAGCCAGCTGTTTGTAAGGCATAATCGTGTTTGTTAGCCCCAATTTTGAGTCACGTACTCATAGGAATACTAAATTTTGTTTCCTCTTTGATGGCAGAGAGTCGTAAAAGTCCATCAACACATGACAAATTGGAATTGGGAAGGTCTAAATTTTAGGCTCCACTTCATTTTCGTGAGAATAACATTTTACGGAAAAACTTAGCAAACTATAACTGCATTTATTGCAATGTAGTTTAATAAGCTGCGTTAACCTTTTCCGTCTCTTTTCATTGGGTTGTCGTTTTCTTTGTTCTTGTTGTTTTTTTGTCCGTTCCAGAATTTGAGGCTACTAAAAAAACCATACTCGTGATATAAGCATAAACATCTCAAATGTTAACTTCATAATATTTATTAAATACCCACCTTCAGCCAAATTTTTTTATCAAGATTATTAAATACGCCACATACATTACTAACATTAAAAACGCAATATTTTTTTTGCAAATAGCTAAAACAAACAACAGCACACAGTTTCATCTTTTATTTGATATGAGTAAGTTTCAGCGTCTGCATAATAAAATAGCCTGTTTATTAACGTATATAATGAGGAACCACCCATCCATTGCCCCCTTAGAGGCAAAATAATGTCCGTCTATTTCACTTTCCAGGTCAAAATATCATCACTAACAGTGAAAGATGAAAATGCAAATTCAGAAAACCTTGTCTAAAAATTTTTGTTTTATACCCATAAGTTTTGTTAACGTCATGCCACTTCAGCGTAACATTAACTCCTGATACAACAAAATGTCACTGCACATTACGTTTCTCTGTCAACTAACTAAATTAATTGATGCAGAAGAAGAAAAATGTTTTCCCCTCTTTCTTTCGAAGTAAGTATCTTGATTTATTTCTATTTCTCCTCGTTCTGGTATTGTTTTGTTCTCTGTGCATGTATATTTTCATTAATTCATCCCTCTACTGGTAGCCGAAATTCGAAATATATGGATTCGTATGGGGAAAAAGCGAATGTTTTCTTTTAAGTATATTAAGTGTATAATTAAGTGTATTGTGTGCCCGTGTCCAATCAGACTTGAGGACATTTTATTAGTTAGTCAATAAATCAACCATGTTGCCTAAGAAAAATTTATCTAAAATTTATCTCTTTAGTGTTGTATTGCTGGTTTTCAGCGTCACGCCATTCAAAATAGATCAAAATAAAAATCAAAACCGTTCAACAGATAAAGTCCAGAATCTGGGAAATGAAAGGAGGTACGTATACAAAGGCCCTCTCCAAGATTCAGGTCAGAGGAATATTTCGTATACGAGATATCCGAAGAAATGTTTTACCCAAACTTATAGAGATTTGTATGGAGACGCCATGCTGGTGCTCACCTGGATGAGCTCCAACATGGCGGCCGGAAACCAACAGAAACATCTGTTACCGAGTTTTGCTACAAAAGCGCGAATTTATTCTTCGAGAAACTCATAAACATTAAAGTAATACTTTTTCTAATACATGAACTGTTTAGATAGCAAAATTTCCTGTAATAGGTCAGTTTTTTTAACCTACATGACAGCTCTCTTGGCCGTCATGTAATTGCCGCGTCACGCAAAAGCTTAGAAATTCAGTGGTACTCTATCACAAAACCAAGAACCCTTTTGAAGCGAAAATTTGTATGAAAATTAGTTTTCAGCTGTTCTAATGCACCGTGAAAGAAAACTCTCGATAGGATTGATAGTTTTTTAGTTTGAATTTTAGTGACGTCATGTGAAAACCAACAATATAATTGTCATATATTTCATATATATCATATATTTACAGGTTAAACATCAAATAAAACAAATTTAGGCCCCCTCCACAAGTATCCGGATATTTTTGAATCCGCAACTTTTTCTTTCGGATTCAAAAATTTCGACTTCCACACGTATCCGGATTAAAATGAAACTGCCCGTCCACACGTATCTGACACGTATTTATAAAATAACTAAGATAGTACGCGCGCTCTGATTGGCCGAGAGGAGTGTTTGCACGAGAGTATGTAAACATGGTTGTGGCGTCAAGATGTTTTGCTTTTCGCGCGCTGATCACGCAAGCACAAATTTGAAGAAGTCTTCAAGTTCAAAACTCGACAAGTTTTGACTTTATTTACTCATTCCTTCGTCGACTGAAATCGTTACAAAGAAGGTGTGTCAATCCTTATTTTGGAAAGCATCTTTTTGCAAAACAAGAACTGATTACGCATGCAATACTTCGTGGACAAGATTTTGCGACTGGGAAGAATTTCTCTTTTAATCAGTGCCATACATTCAGTTTTGCGTTTTTTCTCGTGAAAGTTATTTTATAAAAGCAATAGAAAACGTTTTCCTGTGTTTGCATAGCCTGATATAAACACTCGAGGCGTTGGGAGAATTCTCGACGGTTATGCAAACCCTCGACTTCGTCTCGGGTTTGCATAACTGTCTTGAATTCTCGCAACCCCTCTCGTGTTTATATCAGGCTATGCAAACACGGGAAACGTTTTCTATTGCTTAAATCCACATTTACTCTAGTACTCAGGACTCCTCTGGGAATATTGGCAACAAAGCATGCGTGGTAAAGAGAGCGAAATTTGTATCTTGCAATTTGCATCGATGGGTAAGAGAGAGAACCTAGGAACGAGATCGGTAAGGTGCTCGATTTTGTTACGTCACCGGATGAGAAATATCCGGATTTAGCGTCCGCACGATTCCGGATTCATAGCCTATTCAAAACTTTCCACTCTGGAGAGCAGATTTAAAAAAGTTTCGAATTCCTATGTCGGATTCACCGGATACGTGTGGACGGAAGACGTATCCGGAAAGAAAAAGTTATGGATTAAAAATTTGCATTCCCTGCGAACCGCAAACGTCAAGAAGTCACGTGACTAGTGTCCTGCCGTCAGGTTTGCGGTTTGAGGTTTACGTTTGTACGGCTAAATCAGGCTCTAGAGGTAAGCGATTTACCGCAAAGTTTTTTGCACTCTACAACATCACAATCCCACGATTAAGAGAAAGTACTCCTTTTAGAACTTTGTAGACGACTTCTCAGATAAAATAGAAGTGAACGAATGAATAAAAACAAACATGGCAGCTGCGAGCTACCACCCGCGAATCTTAATTCCTAAATATTAGGGCAGACAGATAACATGAAACCGCTAACTGCAAACCGCGGATTGCCGTTTGCGGTAAGATGGCGTGTGGATCTCGAGGGCGTTAATCTTTAATTCGCCTTGACGCGCATTTCGAGAAACGTGAAAAACGAAATGATTAGTTAGCTTTGTAGGCTGGCTTTACGTTGGGTGCGATTTTTGCGATCATTGTTTTTCGTTCATTTGTTGTTTGTATTGGGGTGTGCAATGAACATCGCGCCAATCATGTTCTTGTTGTAAAAACGCTCTAAAACGATTCCAAGAAAATTGCAAAATTTTTATGACAATCACGCCTTTACGCAGAAAACTTAGAAGGCTGTACGCTTGTTTGTTTTTTACCCGTTAACAATATCTCTTAAGATAAAAAATCCACGCTCAAAAGAAATTGTTGAAACGTTGTAACCGTTTCTTAACATTACATCATAACGTGTTAAGGACATACACGTCTCTGCGCTTCCGACAGAAGCTCGATCTATGCTTTTCAAACCTACAATCTTGGACAAAAGTCGTTGGGACAGTGACAGTATAACTGCAATTCTATGTGTATCACAAGTAATGTCGTAAAAAGCAATGCTGTCATTTTACAAATCCATATTCCCTCCCCTTCTCCACCCAATACAATGTTGAAAGATCAAAGGAATTGTGCTTTGACGGTTTCAACACCGTCCGTGGGTTGGGGGGGGGGGGGGGGGAGGGGGTAGGGACGTTCGAACCGTAAAACTGTCCCAACACTTTTGTCCATGATTGTAGCTTGCGTAGCAGTCGTTGAAAGGGGTAAGGGAAATAGCGAGGGATTAAGAAGAACCCTTAAACCATTTTTTCCTAATTTTCTTGGGCAATTTTTAGTGAAAGTAAGTTAGTTTTTATTTAGCATGGAACTGCAGAGGAAGAAAGCCTTGTATTGCCAATTCAACCCGGTAAACTAAAGATTCGCCTTAATGTTTCTTTTACATTTTGCCTTACTTCCCTGATCTTCCAACAGTACAGCAACGGGTTTAATGATGAGTTGAAATACACTATATAAGAGCAATCGTAAATTGCCTAGCAAGGTAAGTACTAGATAACGACTTCTCCCTTTCAGCCGTTAAAGCTAGTGTTATACCATAAAGAAGATAACAAACAACCAATGTTTCCTGTACCCACAATGCACTGTTCACCGCCTTTCTGTATCGAGCTATGTTGAGTGGAATTACTTGGCTCTGTTGTGCTTGAACAACATGGTTTTGAACCTGAATTTGATTATGACGCAAAAAGAAGAAAATTTCAGTGTAGACGAACATTGTGATCACTAAACAAAAAACTGTTGCTTCCAAAACAAAGTAAGTGCACCGAAAATGGACAAAATCCATAAACAAATTGTTATTAAACAATATTAAACATGTTACAACTTGTCTGTATCTGAGACCCAGCAACAAGGCGAGAAGTCTGTCAACGCTTATTACAGTCAGTTTAAAAAAAGACAAGGCACAAAGTAACAAACTCCCCACAAATCTGCGTTGTAACAAATATCCCATATTTCGTTCACAACAGAAATCCAGTACATGACAGCCAATGCAAAGGCTCCGCAAGAAGACCAACACAGAGTTCAGTTATCCCATCGCTAGGTTACGATACAGGAGTTTGGACGGCTCTCCTTGTGAAGGGCAACTAGGATCAAAGTGTTCCCCAAAAATGAGGTAATCGAAGGCACAATATTTACCACTGAAAGAACGACAATTTCCCTTCGTGCTGCTGTTCCAGTAAATTCTGCAGAGCACTGCAGGTGTAAGCGCCCTTTTTTATTTGCTATCAGATGCTATCGGCGAAATAGCTTGACGCAAAACGTTATTGATAAGAAGCTATAAGTAATTTGGCAAAAAACGTCAATTATAATAGCTTTTTATTGAACTTTCGATCCTCAGCTATCGTTTTGCTGAGAGGAAACTAGTTGTGTTGAATATTTTATGGTTTGATTTTAATTTCAAGTGTTTTCCTCCGCGCTGATAGATAACGGCACTAAATTTTACTGTTTCCTTGCAAGAGAAGTATATTTTTTAACAATACAAACAATGTCAAACAGTGATAGAACTATGCAGAGAATGGGACTTCTCAGTTTTGGTCTTTGAAGGCCGACAGATAACGGGGTTAGTCCCTCGGGCGATACCAGATGAGGCCGGAACGAGAAAAGTTCAGGACTATTTGTTTGTTTGGTTTTTTTAAAGTGAAGCTGAAAAATGATGAACCTGGTGAAATTCAATAGCTGACAAACTCACACCTTTTATCTTTGTGGCGCCTAGCCAGCTTGACGCACAATGTCATCAACGTTGTTGATAAAACTCGTGAGCTTCAGCTGTCGTTCTGCTGAGAATTAAGTATCTTATGATCAAATATTTTATATATATATTAGAATCCTAGAGTTATTAGAAAGGAAGACGTTAATTGAAACAAAAATATCGCATATTAAAATGCTTAAAATGGCACTATTCGACTATCTGTTGAAAAATGTTGCAGTTCTGACAGAGGACGTGGCATTTGCCCTCTTTTTTTGTCCCCATCCCAGGGGATTTGACAGCTCAAGAGTCCCCACCCCCGGGAATTTACCATCCAAGGCAAGGGAAGGGGGGGAGGGCTGGGCGCAGCTGGAATTGACTTATGTATAACTGTAACTACTACCGCTTAACAGTATTGTTGGTGCTACTACATCTTGACCTGTGGGCTGCTAAAAGAGGCAAGTTAAAACACCATCATAAAATTTACCTCATCTCAACTAAAAGAACTACAACCCCCCATAAAATTAAATAAATAAATGGTAATAAAAATAAAAAGGTTCATTGTTCATAAAGCTTTTATTAGAGGTTTTTATCACGAGCATCTACATACACAAAGTAATTTTTGGTTTTTGCAAAGTGTTATTATAAGCATAGTTAGTAGAGGGGAGTACTAACTAAGTTATAAGCGCTTCGCTTTGATCACAAGATTTCAGCTTATCCGTGATGTCACATTTCACTTTACCCACGACATTTAAATACTTCCTCAACATTTTAGTTTACCGATGACATTTCGATTTCCCTGCGACATTTTACCTTACCCTTGATTCAGTCTCGATTTCACTTTTCTATTGACATTTAAGTTTACCCCTGTTACCTCATTCGCGACATGTTGTTTTGGTTTATAAAAACGAACAAAAGGGAATTTTCAAGGCTAATTTAACTTCTTTTTCAGGAAAAACACAGTGAAGATTTTTTGGTGCTTTATTATTTTGCCTTTCATGTTAGTGTTATTTTCTCACATTTTTGTAACATTTAGTCCATGACTTTTAAAAATTTGAAATTGATGATGAGAATGATGACAGCATTTTTGTTTTTTTGCAATAATCTACTTTCAAAATACAGTACTGTTGATCTAAACAATTTAAAGGTACATTTTCAGGACACAGGGATGCTCTCACACAATCAACTTGAACATCGAAGTGAACATTAGTTGAAGCAACAATTTTTGAGAATATGGGAAATTGTTTTTGTCCTTAAGAGCTCTACAGCAGACTCAATATTGAACTTGCCTGTAGCTACTAATACTGCTACCGGTACAACTTGATCCATGGCAGTTGCTATAGAAACATGCTGAGATACTTGCTGATTAAGTACACTGTCAACAACATCAGACCTGTATATTGACTGTAAAACAGCAAGATGAGATCTTTCTTGACTAACCCTGGCAAACTTTGAAACTATGGATACTGCTCGATGGAACAACTTGTTGTTGCTGACTTTGAGATCAATCATGAAACTTCCCAGAACTTTGCCTTTTACTATATGTGCTCCAGTTGAGACAGCATTGAGAATCCACTTGATGGACATCTCCATAAGACACTGGTTCAAAATACTGTCAAACACTGGTAAATGACCATCAAACAGTTGTTCGTGTCTTGATGGTTGTTTAAGTTCAATTAGACATTTGTTCCTGAAAACATTACTTAACTCTTTTTCCTTCTCACAAACAATGCCAATCACATGTGCTCCTTTCTTCTCTGTCAGATTTACCAACTTCCTCACTTGCTGAATGACGTTACCTTCAGAACAAATAAATGTTACCGTGTCATGCAATGTCAAGTTGGGCAAAAAACTTTCTTGAAAATCTCTCAGAGAAATCTGAAGCTTTGTTAATCCATTTAGTAGATACTCTCCTTCCTCGTTCTTAAGAGTATGATAACCTCCTTCCAGAAATCCTCTGATGTCATCAAAATGGGCACTGAATGTAGGAACACATTCAGAGGCATCTAAGAGGCCCATGAACCCAGATGATCCCCATCCAGTGTAGTACACTTGGCCCTTACATTGTAGGCTCTTTGCAGCCAGCTCTACAGCTTTCGATATACTAGAATGATTAAGGTATGTGGCTCGATACATGTGCTCATACATCAAAAGAAACTGATGAAGTGTACCAATACAGCCTGGCATTAATGATGACTTCCCCACTGTAATATGTGCTTTAAGCAGTATGCTCTCCAGGAGAATTTTTGTAGCACTTCCACCTTTCATACGAGATGAACCAGTGATGGCTTCAGGTCCAACAACTGGGTTGAGGATGATTCCACTCTCATAATCTGTATCAGGAAATTTTCAAATTAAATGATGAGTGTTGTCTTTATAAATAGATAAAGAAGAAAATATTCTTTAAAGATGGAATATATATTTTTTCTTTTTTGGGGGTCAGGTCCACAAACTCTACATGCATGCACTGAAGTGCTTATAAGCTTTCCTCCGCTTTTAGCAGATCAAGACATGGCCAATATTCCTGTCGCCATTTGAAGATCAAATCGGTTGTCTACAACAGGTGAGATTGCATTTGGTGTTAGCTGAGCTTTCATTAGAAAAAGGGTCCATCGCTGCAGTGGCAGAAAATAGACAATATACAGTATTCATTGGAATTGTGTTTCTGCACTATCATAATCCAGAGACTTGGGGGTAGGAGGGGGGTGCCTTGCCTGATTAGTCTGGAAGAGTACCTGTAGACTTACTCCCAGCTTAGCTTGGTGTGATTTTCATGTTTTGTCATAACTTTTTGCCTTCAAATGGGTATCTAAATCTCCAAAGCTATTCCACTCTTGTCTTTTGCCTCTAAAATTTGGGATCTCTTCAACTGATTTTCCCAGCAAGCGGGGTGGGGGAGTTGGGATGAAGAGGATCAAAACTTTTAAAACCTCTTAGGCATCCAGATATATTAAGTTAATATTCAATGATTGGGTGGTGACAGTAGGGGCCTTGTTCCTTCTATTGATATGTCTAACCTGCACCCAACCGTCATGAACACGTAAGAATTGCACCAATCGTGAGTCGTGTAAGAAACCCGTGAGAAACTCGCCTATCAGAAACGTTCACATACATCCTTGTGACTCTGCTGGATACCAGAACAAGCTTTTGTGCACTACAGGTGTAATTGGTAGACAGACTATTCTAATGGTCTAGAGGATGCATGGGTCAGCTGCAACAACGTAGGCTATCTCTTGTCAGTTTCAAATTATTAGTCTTTTAGTGAGAATGCAAGAGCCTGGATAGCCTGAAAAAGGCTGATAAAAATGGCATGGCTACCATGCTCTCCTTACCTTGCAAAGCACAAGCAACATCATAGAATGACTTGCTCCACCCTTCTATTACATTCCTTCTTGCTTGGCTCACAGGGTTGAATCCCAGAAGAACTGGGATAAAAACATCAGGGTGATTCATGCAGTAATCCAATTGACCAGCCACATAAGGTGCTGACAGACCACATGTTATGCCAATATACAGTACCCTGGTCTTGTTACTGGACACCTGTGCTAAATCTTCCTGGCCTTTCCTCCAATCATCTTCAGGTGCTTCCTGAGACATGAACAGAGCAATATCACCTCCAGCTATAATGTATTCATAACTCGCTAATAGTCCCTGTTCTTTGGCAAGCTTGGAGAATTTCTGAGCTAAGAAAAAAGCGATCCTCCCCGATGTACCACACCCGCTCAACACAACAGCACCGCTTTGCTGCAATACTTCTGCAGCCTTCTCCACTACTTTTTCCATCGCAAAAATGGTTTCCTCGTCATAAATACTCTGAAAGTGTTTCCAGCCCGAAAATATCTGCGAATCGCACTGGCGCAGAATTCGGACAATATCACCTGCAGAACCAACATCGATATCCCGTGTCAGTTCATTGGGTCGTTCCGTTATCGGCACGGTGTTTTCCTCTTCGTATCGTTTGGAATCCATTGAGCTCTATCTAGATGTTTGGGTTTTCCCGAAGGAAAAGATCCAAATAATGGCTTCAAATAATAATTCTGAGCCACTATATGAAGACAACCTTAAACCGCATCATTGCAACTGAGGCTTCCTCCGCTCTCAATGAAAGTACATGCTAGGATCATCCAGGCGTTCGTTGCAACATCCGACATTATACAGGGGAGGGAAATTCCAGGGGAGGGGTAGGAGTCGAACTATTTAGAAATTAGATTTCACTGTGTTTATGCACTTAGGCGTAAGTGAAAGCATAAGATGGCTTAATAAATGAATGGATTTCATTTGTTTAATACATAGATTTGTTTCATATTTCCTTTAAAAAAAAGGATATTTAAAAGTGCTTCTCATGTCTCAGCCCTCCCCGACCGGGTATGAAATCAACCCATAGTGCATTACGGTGCGGCTTCCTCTGCGGCCATCTTGAATCTTGTAGCCGGCTTGTAGAGTGAGTTGAGAGTTTTTATCGAAAGATGGCAGCTCGGAGGATTGGTCAGTTTGTTCCAGATTGGATTAAGATTGCGACTAAAGTTCCCAACGAAGCAAAACCGAATATGAATTCTCTTAGGATGCAGTATGAGACTATTAAGACAAGGTGAGGGAATACTTAATGCCGTCATGAATCGAAGTACATGCATTTCGTGCAGATACTGATACAATACATGCATTCTGATTCAGTGTAATGGGCATCTGTTTAGCAATTCTCATGCGTATATTTGTTTTTACGTTATATTCTTCTAAATCCTGTGTTCAGTTTCTTTATTTTTGCGTTAATGCTATTGCATAATTGCTGATCTGAGATGTTTTAAATATTACAAACTGTTTTTCACTGATATTGTTATTGACCTCGGTTGTTCAAACGTTGGATAGCGCTCTCCATCGGATAAGTCACTGTCCAGTGGATAATTACTAGGGAAATTAATTGCAATATCCATTGGATGGAGATAAATCAAGTGGATAGCATAATTCACCTTTCGAACAGCATACTGAGGTATGAGTTCCCTGAAAGGAACTACATGTAGCTCTCTTATTTTTAGGGAGACGGATAAAGTGGCCCATATGTGTCATGGTACGGTGGCAAATCTCACAGCAAAACAACAAGAAATCAAGGCAAAACTATGTCAATTCATGATAAAAACTAGAGATTAAAAAAAAAAAAAATCAGAAAAAAATACCACCGTGGAAGAAGGATGTTTTGTGGTTTGTTTGGGTGAAAAAGGGCAGGCAGATGAAGTGGCTAACACTTTTGCCATTATCTTTATAAAATTTGGTTGTTTTGTGGTGAGTTTGCATTGTGTTTCTGTATGGTAACATTGCAATGTGATATATTGTACTCATCACATTATTTTTGCTGTTTCATTATATTTTAGTGTGTTTATAGGACATTGTCTTAGTTAAATGGGCTAGGAAGTGCTTTTTAAGATAGTTTCATTATACTTACAAGTGATCACAGAAATGACTGAAAGTAAGCACATTGTACAGCTGTACATGTATATTAAGCTATAAAGCAGAGGAAACCTAGAGAAAATCCTAAAGGATGCACAGATGGGTAAACATGGCGAAGATTTAAACCGATTGCATATGGATTAACTCAAAAAGTGTCTTTTTTCAAGTTTGCCTTAATTTGTATGCATGTGTGGCTTGAAATTCTCAGGAGTCATCAACTTTGTTTTTATTATGTGGTGATGATTAATTTTGTCAGTAAATGATGTTTCTTTCATCAATTTGTAGGCTAAATCTCCCAGTTAAAGTTTCTTTAACTGAAGTTTCTGGTTAAATAATAAAAAAATTGCATGTCTTAGATGCATAGAAGGTTGCCAAGAAGGAAAATTGGTGAAGATCAAATTTGCAGATTTTTTGCATGCCAAACTCTATTTTTCATCAGAGTGTGAAGAGGACCTAAAGTACTTGAAGAAATTCATCAGGCTTTTGAAGTTAATATCGATTTAAAGTCCTCAAAACATAGCCAGTCTTAACGTCTTAATGATGCTGACAGTTTTGATGACTGTCAGCCATCTTTCTCAAAACTTGGAAAACATTAAAAGTGTCAGAAGCCTTAAATAGGCCTCAGAAGGGCCTAAAGTAGCAAAAATAGATAATTTTCTTAGACCATAGTTGTCAGCCAAATTGCAACATGCAAGAAATAACTCATTTATTGTAAGAAGCTGTCAGTTTTGTTTGTTGTTGTACTTTGTAGCCTGGATGCAGTTGCAGCCAAACCAGAGCCAATTAACTGGGATTATTATGCAAAGAACATTGCCAAACCAGGGATGGTAGAAGCTTTTAGGAAAGCTGTAAGTTGTCTTTATTTGTTTTTGTTTATTGTGAATCTATAAGCAGCAATACAACTGGGTACTTCTGGATTACCATAATTGGTGTTGAGTTAATTATGCATGTATGCAGTACTATTTTTATTCATTTGTATATAAATTCAAGTTGTGTCTAGGAAGAATAAAATTTTATTGAAACAATGGAGTGCTTTTCAACTTAGAGGCAAAACTTTTGCTGAGCAACCCTTTTTCAATGCCACAAACTTAGCTTGATGAGGTTTACATGTAAGTCTTAATTTGGTTCGCATACACCTAACAGTGGCTGAATGTTGTGATCAGTATTCTGTTAACGATTTTCATGGTTTGTCCAATCTTGAAAAGATCTTGAATTTTACCAGTTGTCTTGAAAAGTCCTTGAATTCAGTTTAAGTTCTTGAAAAGTACTTGATTTCTTTATCAGGTCTTGAAAAGTCCTTGAAATTCACAACATTGTCTATGCCAGACAACTTTTTTGTGTAAAATTATATTATTTTGCTAAGGCAAATTTGGCTCATCCTCAGTGTAAGAACCTGTAAAACTCACGGGTAATGTAAAACATTTTTGTGAATGAACAATATTTTATTAATTCTGTTTCTTTATTTCAAATGCTATTTCTCTGCTTTCAAGTCATACAGTGTACCTAGTCATTTTGCAAAGTCTTGTGGCGGAAACTAGCATAAAATAACGTGATCAATGATGGCCGAAGAAGGAAAAATCGTATAAATGACTCCATGACGTGTTTTAGCTAATAGGGTGATCAACGGTGATTAAAGAATGTATGTAGCCTGCATACAGCTGTAACTAGTGCTTTATGAACCACACGAAGTGAACATGGCATTTTGTGAGAGACGAGTGCGAATCGCAAGGTGAGGGGTGGAGAAAAAATAAAGCGCCTGTCACCAGTCCATTGTCCTGGCTCTTCCGCCCATCCATGCCCACAGATATTGACTGACAGCGGTGGTGGCAAAAGGTCCAATCAAAACACGGTCCATTATATCATTTGCACGAAAGTTGTCACCTCTCTGGCTACCAGAAACACCTACAGTTATTGTAGCATAAACTACAGAAAATATTAACTGTATTAGTGCATTAAACACCTCTAAAATTAATGTAAGACTCAGTGCAGCAAAAATTAAGATTTGCACAGTCAAAGTTTAGAATACCCAAACACAGCGGTGAGAAAGAAAGAGGGAAAACCTGTTGTTCAAACAAACTCGAAGGTCGTGTTTTATGAGTTGTGTTTGGCCTGTCAACACTTTATTTCGAAAAGTTGGTAAATCAGGCTTTTTCCAAAGTAAACCCAATTGAAAGCAATCTAAGAACATCCTTCCTCTTTAACAATAAATATAAACATTTCTTTTGTTTTTCTTTTATATTTGGAACATTTCGGAAATAAACAAAGAGCTTCTCTAACAGTATTGTCAAAAGAACATGACTGCATGACAGCAATTTGTACTTCCAGACAAACATGCCAGAATTTTGCCAGAACTACACATCATCAATTAACATGACATTCATGTAGTGAATGTGGGAAGAGCCAAAACAATGGACTGGTAACAGGTGCTTTATTTTTTCTCCTCTCCTCGCATCACAATTTGCACTTGTCTCACAATTCACACAAAGTGCCATGTTTGCCTTGCTTGGCTTATAAAGCGCCTGTTATGCAGGCTACTTCATATGCTGCATCTTTAAAAATATACCTTACTTTTACTAAAATAATAATAATAATGATACTGTGAAACACTAGTTTTTGAATGTCTTTTTAAGTACAGGCATTTCTCAAATATCGCTACATTAACCCATTCACCCCTGTGTTGTCCTTAAACACCTGTGTTGATCCATGTCCCTTGTACTCAAGATAGCCTGCGTTGCAGCGGGCCCACGCACTTGTCTAAACCATTTGTGTAGTCCTTCTGTGAATTAGTGCACAAAAGCTCGTTCTAATATCCTGCAGAGTTGCAAGGACATATGTGAGCGTTTCTGGTAGGCGGGTTTCTTACGGGTTTCTTGCGAGCCTCACAATTGGCCTAATTTTTATGTGTGCATGACAGTTGGGCGCAGTGACATGTCAAAATTCACAGAAGGGAGTTGGCAAGGATCGTTTACAGTAATCAATGAAAGATTAGTTCCAACTTTAAAGCCATCTTCTGAGCAAAAAAGTGCTTTGAGATAATTCCTTCAAGGCCAGAATTTGCTTGTAAATTTGCTGGCTGGTTTTCCAGTGTCTTCCAATCGCTGCAGATGCACTACCGCATATTCTGCAATCTAGCCGACAGTTCTAGAGTCAAAACAAATCAGGAAATCATCATGATATTCACGATAAAAAAAACTACACACATGTAGCTGTTCAGGTCCAGGCATTTCATTGAAAACCAAAGAAACTAAGGTTACCGTATTTAGCTGCAATAAAAAAGCTTAAGGCTTAAACAGAGGTAAAAATCATTTATAATGCATCTGTGATCAAATCCTCTCAGAAAACATTTCCCAAAAAATAAACCACAGGAACTAATTACTCAATATGCATGGAACAGACCAGCTTCACAACCTCTAAATGTAGCTAAAGGTGAGACTCAAAGTGGCAAGAAAAATTTGCTCAGTCAAATTGTAGAATACTCCATGCACTGTATAAATTACGCAAAAAGAGGGCAAGAAAAACATCTGCTGTTCAAGCTACTCTAAAGTCACGTTTCACACTATCACAAGCTCTTTCTCTCTTGTCACGAGCTATGAGTCATGTTTGGCCTGTCAACGCGTAATTCAAATTGGACTAATCACAAACTGCGTGAGAAACTAGCCAATCAATAATACCGACATATGTCCTTGCGACTCTACGGGATTCAAACACGATATTGTGCACTAATTCGCAGACGCGTTATATAGTAGGTTTAGAGCATCTGCGACCCAGGCTAACTTAAGAAGTCAACAATTTTAACAGTCACAGTGGAGCTCAAGCGGCTGAGCACTATGGGTAAGAAAATTTGGTTCTATATGCATCCGAGAAATTTTGGTAATAACGTGACCGTATGCATGCCCGTCCGCACCACAGGCATAGGTAAAGGTAGAAAGTGAAAAAAAAAAATGAAAATTGGTGGTGAGAAAATGAGAAATGCTACATGTAGCAGCCAGCAAGGTGAAAATGAGTTGCAGTGAAAAGAAAAAGCAAACAGTAACAAAACCAACAAAACTTTTGGTGAGCTACTATGACTTTTCCTATACAAGATGACAGTGTAACTACATGTAGGAAGTTTCATGTTGTACATGTAGATGTGCAAAACAACGTCAATGGAATGTACAAGAAAGTATGCTGCACGTTTTTTCTTTTCTAATTAGACCTACTGATTTTTTGCTGTTCTCGTTGCTGTCGCCGTTTAGCATTACACGATTGTATCTTTTTGTCTGACTGAATTATGAGTATATTAATGAGAGCTTTGCTTTTATCCCTGGCTAAATCTATTTAGACAACTTTGACATCTAACTTAGGAGGGTGAAGAGTTCTTTCAAACCATACCTAAATGCACCCAAAGTCAAGTAACTTTCAAATATTTTAAATAAGTAAATAGAACTCATCACAATACATGTAAGTATTACTGAGAGCTACTAAACATACAATGTAGTATCTATTGTTTGCCTCAGTATGTCTTATCAGTTGAATAATATGCTTTTGCTGCAGTATGAGGCGATAACTGTGCCTTACCCAAAGGACAAGGAAACACCAAACATTGACCAGAAAGAGAAGGAATTGGTAAGATAATGAAACAAAAAATCTACCTACTATATGTAATAATTTTGTAGAATAAATATATAAACTAATTAATTCACTAATTTATTACTGCTACATGGAAGTACATGTAATTATGACTGGATTAAATGAAACTGGAATTTAGTAGTTTCTGATCTCTATGAAACTAGCCCCAGTCATAGTACTAGTGATCAACCCAGTGGATTTGTATTTGGAAAACCTCAGCTGTAATAATTGCACTATCCATTGGATAGAGATTTTATCCAATGAATAATGCATGATTCTATTTGCTTTTGGAGCAACTGGGGCCAGTTCCTGTTGATTCTTTATGCAAACCTGGACCAGCTTGCAAAGAATGTAGTGTCTGATAGCCTGGGGCTAGTGGATTTTGCAATGGGCTAGTGAATCCTATTCTTTACTTGCCCGAAGGGCAAGTGAAGTTTTTTGGGAAATTCAGAAATTCAGATTTTTGAGCTACTTAAAGGACTCTTGGGCTAGTACATACTAGCAATAACTTGCCCGAATGGCAAGCCTTAAAACCGACTTTCTTTGCACCCTGCTGTACGTTAGTGCTCCAGATAGTCCATTATTGGGCTGCCCATGAGGGCAATGCCCAATTAAGAAATGGAACTCCCAGAAGGCTTTGCGTGTCCCATTCCTCCTTCAGTGGGGCCAATTTTTGCAGGAAGGGGACGGGTCATTTCAGGTCCTCCAGCTAACAGATTTGGAAGTCAATTTGGAATGATCAACACAAAATTATTGACCCAATGACCCCCTTCCCCCCCACCCCACCCCCCCCCCCCCCCCCATATGGAAGTCTTGTTTTCTTAAACCTTGCTGTAGTTATTACCAGTTCATGTCAGAGAAGAAACAAATTGGCAAATTATTGTGCTCTTTCATAGCTTGGTAGCACTGTACTCAATATACAACACACTGTGACATGAATTTTATGTACAGTAAGGATGGATTAGTCTAATAAGCTTTAAGGTCCTAAACAGTAGCCATGAATTGAAGTCACCAAACATAAAAGTTTTCTTTTTTCACGCACAGGAGGAGCATGCTGTTAAGACAGTCAAGCTTGCTAATGAAGAGATTGCTAGATATGAAGCTGAGGTATGAAAGTGAAGCAGAAAAAATAATAATGTCACAGCAAATAAAATCCGTAGCAGTATTAATTTTTATTGGTTAGGTTTTAGCTTGAGTTCATCGTAACCCTCACTGCCAGGTGTTTTCACATGGTGTCCCATTGGCCATTATTGATGTTCTGAAAACTGACAAAACTAAAACAGTGGCCATAATTTATGGTGTTGGAATTCTCTTTTCTTAAGTGAACACTTTACTTTTTTCCAGTAAACTAAACAAATCTGAAGATCACATGAATGAAGAAGTATCATGTGAAATTACAGTGAAAGGAAGTCTGGCCTGCACAATCTATTTACTGCCCAATAAATAACTGATAGCAACTGCTACCATTTGATTGATTACAATCAATACTTGGTGACCAGTCAATGCTTACAGTTTCAATTTGTGGTTTTAAATGCGAATTGGTTAACAATGCAAACAATATTAACTTAATTAGATCCAACTGTTAGACATAATAATTATTCAATAGTCTTTCTTCAATGCGTTATTAAAGGCAAGCATATACTGTAGCTAATAGTTAATCAAACGCAAGGACCGCAATGATTTATCAGGGCTGTACGTCTTAATTTTGGGAAGCACTCTCTTTAATGTTGAATTTTGCAAACGTCCCTATTCGAGGACCAGCCTCTTTTACGGGGGAAAAAAGGCGAATAATGAGGTGAAGCGGGGAAACAGGGCCAAAAAATTATCCTAGTGGGGGATGGGAGGTTGGGCAGTACAGGGGGAAAGGGCGGTGGCGCTGTCCCTTCCTCTCTTCGGTCCCCCTCTATTCACCTCTTTCTTCGCGCCCTCCTCGATACTGGTTATTCGCCCATTGTGCCCGCCGAGGAGCTGGTTCTAGTCAAAAACAACCCTTACTTGGGAATCTGGAAACTTCTAAAATGCCCTCAGTCGTAAACCCAAGACAAAGTTAACCACTTTCGAACAAAAGACATGTTACCCAAGAAAAAATAGAAATGGTTTGAGAGTAAGTTCCTGAAGCGATCTTGTTTTGAATTTGCAGCTACAGAAAATCAAGTCTATGAAACCATTTGAAGAAATGACGGTAAGCTCAAAACTGCAGCGAAACCTAGATCCTCCGACCATTTGTTTACCCAAACCAGGTTCATGTCAGTGTCTAGCCTAAAATTCTTAAAATTATAATAGCTGAATTTTTAACACGTTTATCACAAATTATTTTTTAGTCATGTAATATAGTTTGGGGTTACATGTAATGATAGGCCCTTTGCAGAACTTTGTCCTGTGCTTGTATGTCACTTAGCAACAGTTCGCTCGATGGCAAGCCATCCACGCGTTCATTCTGATCACAAAGCTCTGAATGCGATCGATTGAAGCATTCCTAGTAAATTTTCCTGTTGAAGATTTGCCGAAATGACTGGACTAGAAAACATAAGAGACGCTTGAATTAATCTACAGGAAAGCCTCGCCTGATTTTACCTGTATTAAAGTATGGCGAAAGATTTGAACTCGTGACTTTAGTGGAACAAATCCATTAGGGGCTCGTTTCGCAAAAGTCCCGGTTACTTTTCGGACCCGAAGGCAAATTTTAAAATCAAAACCCAAGGAAATACAGTAGCATGGGTCCTAGGTCACAAACCAGTCCAATTTGTTTCTTTAACTGATAGTTTTGTTGCATGACCTTCAAAACTATTAATACCCCGATCATGGATATAAATAAACATGCAAGCAGAGAACAGCTTTTCGGGCCTTTCGAGAAAAGGGTTTGAATGCAAAACTTCTGTATTTGGTGACCGGTCATCCGTTCCCGTTCGGTAACGTCTCAAGACGTTTCGCTCACGAAACAAAACGAGCCAGACGAGCGCTACACATGTATATACCTCGTTCTTTCATTAAAGTCGAATACATTGTGTATAACTTGTTCCTTAAGACCTGGCACGGCGAAGCCTATCTCCCTTTCGTAAACGGTCTATGCCATTTTTAACTCGTGGGTACGCGCGAGCTTACCACGAGTTATTGCAGGGACAGGGATATGCAAATGAGTCACTCGCTCACTCGTAGTAGACGCACTTCGTAATTAATCGGGTCCGAACCCGAGAGCGCGAAGATCTATCGTTTCCAAAGAAGCACGCGCTCGCCGAAGTTCGGTGGCATCAAATTCCTCGCTGAGAGCGTGCATCGTGCGCTACAGCACGGTTACAGGATAGAGGTCTTACCGAGTTTAAGACACGCAGGAATCTTTCAGATTAGTACGATTCAAGAGCCTTTGACTCGTCCAGGCGTTAAACTTGACGAGAAGATGAGCATTAATGTGCTCTTCAACTCCTTCAACTTCGACGCTGGCTTGATCTCCTTCCTTGTAGTATTGTAGTAGGTTATGTGTATAAATGAATGTATGGTAAATAAAGGCACTTCTTCTTCTTTTCCTAAAATTTTCTGTGGGAAAACCAGAGGTGATAACTAATTGATTATTTTCTAAACAACGTACCCACGAGTTGACGATAGTCTTTCTTTGATTAACGGTCGATGCCACGATTGGTAACCGAGCCTTTAGTCACGATTGATGTAATATATAGATTAGCCGGGCTAAAAGCGAAGCTCTCGATAATATTTATATTTTAAAATATAAAATCGTGTAATGCTAGGCGGCGAAGGCAACGCCGGAGAACGGTGAAAAACAACAATAGGTCTAATTAGCAAAAAAGGAACTTTGCACCTGCAGCACACTTTTTTCTGTACATTTCTTTGCCTTTGTTTTGCACGACTGCAACGTGAAACTTCCAGAAACTTCTTAGTTACACGTTTTATGGACTGAAATGTCGTACGTTTTCTCGTTCACTTTTTTTTCACTGCCGCTCACTTCACCTTGCATTGGTGGCCGCTAGCATTTCTCATTTTGTCACCACCGCTACAAAATTGTTACGTTGTTCTTCCACCAAAAATGTCTCCTTTGTTTTTTATCTCTCGCTGTGGATCGCTGACGCCCTTTATCTCGTTGAGCTTCGCTGGCCCGCCGCCTACTTTCTCTTTTTCTCTGTCTTTTCCTTGCTCTATATTCCAGAATTTGTGGACATGACAATGACAATTAATCTAAGCTTAATACTTTAGAAAACACGGATATAGAGACAATTTCCGCTTTCCGATTTCGTCTTTATTGACTCTTTAGTTGTCCTTGCTTTACAAGACGCAGGTGGCTATGCGGTTTCCCGTCAAAATAACCTCGAGTTACATTTGGGTTGCCATACCTGTTGAATGAGTTATTTTACATTGGTATGCCTGTGGTGCGGACGGACGGTCAGGCGGTCGGTCGGTGTACGGTCACGTGATTACCAAATTTTCTCGGATGGGTAGTTTACTACATTTTCTTACCCATGGTGCTCCGCTGCGCGCGCTTCGCGCGCGAGAGCTCCGCTATTATATTCCCAGGATTAAATTACAATAAGGCAAATAATACGTTTTTGAATAGTCCTAGAAAGAACGACGTTGAATCCCAAGTTGAATTTACATTAAAAGTTATGGAAAGGGCTAGAGTCACTTGTTATTGATGTAACAGTTGAGAAAGACAGTTTGCTTGAGTATGCACTTAAATTTTCCCAAATTTTGGGGGGTCGGTATTGTAGTGTAGTGATGAGAGAGAGAGATAGAATACGAAAGATCCGGGTTCGAACGCTGTGTTGGGATTTTCTTTCTTTTTAATAGAAACACTCTCAAACGCAGGTCAAAATTTTTCTGAGTGTCTTAGAAATGGCAGCAAGCTTTAACGAAAGGGACAACTGCCACGGCGAAACGACTTCATAGGTTGGCGAAGAGGACGTCGGCGAAACGATTGTAAATTCTGTTTTACAAGTACCAGCTATACAGTGTTAACCACTTAGCCACGCTGTTTGCTTGCCTTTTTACTTGAAGTTTGTTTGACAGTCTAACGTAATAGTGACAATTGGTTCCGTGATTTATATTTTTCATTTTTAATTTCAAGGTGGATGATTATCTTGCGCTGCACCCGGAAATCAGGAAGCAAGCAGAGGCGGAAATCGCAAGGAATGACTGGAGTCATTAGCGAGCGCAGGGTGTGAACTTGTTCTCAAACATCGTTTAAATCAGTTGATGACTAATTCATTGTACTCACTGTAACTATTGTATTTTTATTATGGATTGCAATAAATTCAGCTTTCTGGAATGTGTAAGGCTGGGCAATTTACAACTCGCTCATTTTATTATAAGAATGTTAGTGATAGCGAATACATGATATTACGAAAAAAAAAGCGGGAATTACAAATTTGTGGTTTGCTAGTGGTGTCAAAGGAAGCCTTAAAACGTGGTTGGCTTATAAGCGAAATAGTTTTCGCTGACATATAGATGATAAGTCTGTAAGCCGAGGGGGGGTAATCGGCTCCTGTGGCCGGGTCGTCTTTGCATTCCTAATCCCCAGGTGTCTTTCCTTCTGATAAACTCCTACCCAGATACCGTGTTCAACTGCTTGCTGACGAAGCCGAATGTCGAAGGCTTCGTCGACAAGAGATCTGGATACAAGATCTTGTCTATTAAGAGCGTTATCGCAAAGTACGGCGGAACGTACCCTGTTGCAGGTTTAAATATATTTCCCTTTTTCGCTCGCCATTTTTTGGCCCGCTCCCTACCATCCGAGTTCCTAAAACTGGCTAATCAGGAAGAGGGCCTTCATCTGGCTGCTTTTTTATTTCTCCCGTTTCGTTTATTGGTATACGTCCGCCGTCACCTAGTCTCCAACAAAGAACGGCTGCGAAGGAGACTAGCTGTCACCTTGATGGTCTTGCTTATCACAAAATCGCCCATCTTGTGGACGATCGTTGTTTTGAGTGTCTGTTGAACTTTATTGCGTTGGTTCCACTGGCTAAATGTCCCTTCAAGTTACACAACACTTGAACAACTGAGCTGCTTAGCAAAATTGCCGCTGTAGATCTAACATTCGGTTGTCAGTATTTCGAACTCTATCAGCTTGTTCACGACTGGTCTTTCTTGAGATTGCTGCATTATCGACCCTTGTAACTGCCTGAGCTTCAATAGCACTTCTGTAGTACTGTCATAGAATTACAGTGAAGGTTTCAACTCTTTCACGCCTGTAGATCGACAGATGTGGATTACTCCACATGATAGCCCTGTGTGACTCCTTTTTAAGCTTTCTTCTGTAAAGAACAAAAATTACCAAGAAAATATTAAACTTAGATTCCAGTCTACTGAAATTAAAATGGAATTTACATACAACGGAACCTCTATGTGCGACCACACGTCATAAGTGACCAACTCCTGTTAACTACCAATCTTCCAAAACTTCATACAGAATAGGTTTTTGACCTTTTAAGTCAATTTGCAATAGCTGGAGTCTGTCGCAAGTGACTATCTTAAAGTTGGAATTTCGTTCGAGTGCTTTTCAAGGTTAACTCCGGTAAATGTACACTCTTCGCGGCTGATGACACTTCCGTCGGGCATTGATCACTCCGACGTCGGGCATTGATCACTCCGAATAAAAATCATCAACAGTGAACCCGTGGAAGACGGAGAACACACGGAAAAATAAATTTGCCCTCATTTGACAGAGAATCAGTGAGGGCTCGAATCACACACCCACAAATGACAAAGGTAGTTGTCAATTATTGTTTACAAATTCACAGTTGTTTTTCCGGGGATGGGGGGGGGGTGGGGGGGGGGGGGGTTGCGGGGGCTGCGTGTGGAGGTCTATTCCTTGGGATAGCGACTGTTGACATACCCTAGCAATCAGGTAAGAAAAAAACCTCCTGCCCCCCAGGGTACTGTCACGCGATCTAAAGTTGGTAATACAGTCGACTAGCGATAACTCAAACCAAAATCGATTTCTCCTGGATGTAATTTTTGTTTCCCTTCAAATCATTTCTACATAATTTTACCCTCGATACCAGATAAGTGTACTGCAGTCCGAAACAGTGATAGCAACCGTGCTAGTCACCAGAACAAGTCACTTGTCACCGGTTATTTGCTACGAAATCCCGATAACTCGAACTGTTTTTCGATACCCTCAAAGGTTTGAGTTATCGGGAGTCGACTGTACACCCTCAACCATCGTATACCTTGCCTAAAGGCCACTTGCTCTTCAACAGTGTTTTACATCTTTGTAAAATTTCTTGGAATTTACTATTTATAACCTCACACCAAAGCGCTATTCTCTTTCGTATACTTCTGTGAATCGTACGGAATTTTTGCACGAGACTAGAGCAATCAAGACATTTCCCACAAGTCCATGAGACTCTTGTCACGTGATTTTCCTTATCTCTTTGTTTCGGTAAATCAGCGGCTTTCACCGGCGGCTCACTTTTGTTCTGAGCTCTAATCAAAGAAAAGGAGCTAAAGTAAAAACAAAAACGAAAAACATTAGCTTCGTGGAGGCAGGGGTATAAGCACTACTTTCGTGAAGTAGGTATAACGACTGAACAAAGGAAAACTTGTATTAAACGGGAATAACTTAAACAAAAACTTCAAAGGGACGGAGCTAATTTTAAACGCCATCTTGAGCCAAGACTCAGTTAACCTCATCTTACGCTTATTTTATAAGATACTCGTGGAAAAAATAAAAAAAAGAAAAAAAAAATCTTGATGTCGAGTCTGCGTGAAAGAGTATTCTTTAAAGTGCACTTTTTTGCAAAGCAAACAGTTGTGTTAGTAGGAAAAAGTCTTACCAAAACGTTTTACCAGTCTTCCTCCACCAAGCCTTGAAAACAAGACACGTGACTACTGTAAAGAGCAAGACATTGATCAGAGTGGTGGGTGATACGCGTCTGTGTCCTTCTCTTAAGTCTCGGATGAGTGGATGAAGAAAGCCCCATGTTACCTCCGGCACGAAGTTTCGCTAAAAAAAGCAGAATAAATACGGCTTCTATGAATTCAGTACCATAGCCTTTGCGAAATAAAAGCTGCTTTTATTGTCTTGAATACGGCAGGTTAAAGTTGGCTTTGCTCATTTTAGCCCTTCGAGAGCAAAGAAATGAAAGAAAAAAAGGTAAAAAGAATGTCACTGTTGCATTTTAAAACAATCACAGCATGCATAGTTCTCCGTATGACGGTATTTCGTACTTGCCATTGTCTGTAGGGATATTGAAATAAAATCAAGACTACAAAGCAAAAAAAAAAAACTCACCCTGTAAACTCTGTATTTTTCCAGGAGAGCTTCCAGTTCTGAAAACGAACTGTTACTGACGACAAATGGCAAATATTCCTTGACAAACTCGCGCCTCCACCAAGCTTTCTCAGTGCTGCTGATAATATAAGCAGTTAAAGAAATTATAGTTAATTTCTATACTAGCTTATACTTAAACAACTTTGCTGCTTTTGATCGAACGAAGATTCCCTAATTTTCACCTTCACCTGTCTCGAGTCAACAATACCCCCCCCCCCCAAAAAAAGAACAATATCCTCTTTTTTTTTTCAATTTTCAATTTAGTTACTTTTAAGTTTCCATTGCTCACATCTACGGTAGCAAAACACAAAAACAAAAACATTGTTGTTATTTACGTAACAATGACAACAACAACAACTACAACAAACAAAGTCAAAGACTGATAAACAAAGAGCACACTCTTTACCAAAAGTATCTATCAAGCAAGACACAAAACAAACCCACAAAATATAGTGAGCACTCTTTAGCAACTTAATACTTAAGTGAACACTTTAAAGAGCGCGCTTGTCATTAACGGTGACAATTTAACACTGCTGAAATTTCAAACCAGTCAAAAGATTCCTAACACCGAAAAAAAAAACAGAACGCGTAGACCACTAACGTAGTCTTCAAACCAGAACAACATGATGCGTCTATGCCAAGCCCCTACAGTAACAATCCAACCAGATACAAAGAGCGAGCTTGCTACTAGAGTAAAAGGCAAACCAGAAAACAAAGAGTGATCTTGCCACTACAGTAACAAGCAAACCAGAAAACAAAGAGGGTGCTTGCCCAAAAGTAACTAACAACCAAACAGAAAAAAAAGAGCGCAATTACCACAGGGGTAACGATCGAAAACAATTGCTCTTATCGTTGGCGTAACAGTCAATACAGAAAGAAAAGATTGCGCTTACAACTGGCGTAGCAATATATACAAAACAAAAACGACAATAACAACCATAAGCGCGCTCTTAGTTTTGATTGTTTACGCCTGTAACAAGCGCGCTCTTAGTTTTCATTGTTATGCCAGTCATAAGAACGCTCTTAGTTTCAGACTGTTATGCCAGTGATAATCGCGCTTTCAGTTTTGATTGTTATGCCAGTGAAAAGCGCGCTCTTAGGTTTAATTTTTACGCCAGTGACAAGCGGGCCCTTAGTTTTGATTGTTACGGCAGTGATAAGCGCGCTCTTAGGTTTGATTGTTACGGCAATGACAAGCGGGCACTTACTTTTGATTCATTATGCTAGTGATAGGCGTTAATGACAAGCGCACTGTTAGCTTTGATTGTTAAGGCAGAGATAAGCGAGCTCTTAGTTTTTATTCTTACGTCCATGACAAGCGCGCTCTTAGGTTTGATTGTTACGCCAGTGATAAGGGCTCTTAGTTTTGATTGTTATGCCAGTGATAAGCGCACTCTTAGTTTTGATTGTTACGCCAGTGATAAGCAAGCTCTTAGTTTTGACTGTTATGCCAGTGATATGCGCGCTCTTAGGTTTGATTGATACGCCAGTGATAAGCGCGCTCTTAGTTTTGATTGTTATGCCAGTGATAAGCGCGATCTTAGTTTTGATTGTTACGCCGGTGACAAGCGCGATCTTTGTTTTGATTGTTACGGCAGTGATAAGCGCGCTCTTAGTTTTGATTGTTACGGCAGTGATAAGCGCGATCTTAGTTTTGATTGTTATGCCAACGATAAGCTTGTTTTTAGTATTGATTCTTACGCGTGTGATAAACACGCTCTTACTTTTGATTGTTACGCCAGTGACAGGCGGGCACTTACTTTTGATTGTTATGCCACTGATAAGGCCGACCTTAGTTTTGATTGTTACGCGCGAGATAAGCACGCTCTTAGTTTTAATTGTTACGCCCGTGATAAGCACGATCTTAGTTTTGATTGTTACGCCAGTGATAAGCGCGATCTTAGTTTTGATTGTTATGCCAGTAATAAGCACGCTCTTAGATTTGATTGTTATGCCAGTGATAAGCGCGATCTTAGTTTTGATTGTTATGCCAGTGATAAGCACGCTCTTAGTTTTGATTGTTATGGCAGTGATAAGCACGCTGTTAGTTTTGATTGTTATGCCAGTGATAAGTGCGCTCTTATTTTTTTATTGTTACGCGAGTGATAAGCGCGCTCTTAGTTTTAATTGTAACGCCAGTGATAAGTGCGGTCGTAGTTTTGATTGTTACGCCTGTGATAAGTGCGCTATTAGGTTTGATTGTTATGCCAGGGATAAGCCCGCTCTTAGTTTTGATTGTTATGCCAGCAATAAGCGCGCTGGTAGCTTTGATTGTTATGCTAGAGATAAGCGAGCTCTTAGTTTTTATTGTTACGCCAGTGATAAGCGTGCTCTTAGTTTTGATTGTTATGCCGGTGATAAGTGCGCTCTTATTTTTTTATTGTTACGCCGGTGAGAAACACGCTGTTAGTTTTGATTGTTATGCCAATGATAAGTGCGCTCTTAGTTTTGATTGTTACGCCGGTGATAAGTGCGCTCATAGTTTTGATTGTTACAACGGTGAGAAGCACGCTCTTAGTTTTTATTGTTATGCCAGTGCTAAGTGCGATATTAGTTTCTATTGTTACGCCAGTGATAAGCGCGATCTTAGTTTTGATTGTTAAGCCAGTGATACGCGCGCTCTTAGTTTTGATTGTTACGCACGAGATAAGCAGGCTCTTAGTTTTCACTGTTACGGCAGTGATACGCGAGCTCTTAGTTTTGATTGTTACGCCGGTGATAAGCGCGATCTTAGTTTTGATTGTTATGCTAGTGATAAGTGCGCTCTTAGTTTTGATTGTTACGCCGGTGACAGGCGCGATATTAGTTTTGATTGTTACGCCAGTGATACGCGCGCTCTTAGTTTTGACTGCAAGTGATAAGTGCGCTCTTAGTTTTGATTGTTACACCAGTGATACGCGCGCTCTTAGTTTTGACTGCAAGTGATAAGTGCGCTCTTAGTTTTGATTGTTACGCCAGTGATAAGCGCGCTCTTACTTTTGATTGTTACCACCGTTATAAGCACGCTGTTAGTTTTCATGAATATGCCTGTGATAAGCACACTCTTAGTTTTGATTGTTACGCGTGTGATAAGCATGCTCTTAGTTTTGATTGTAATGCCAGTGATAACCGCGCTCTTAGTTTAGATTGTTACACCCGTGATAAGCACGCTATTAGTTTTCCTAAATATACTAGTGAGAAGCGCGCTATTAAATTTCATTGTTATGCCAACGATAAGCTCGCTTTTAGTATTGATTGTTACACGTGTGATAAACACGCTCTGACTTTTGATGGTTACGCCAGTGATAAGCGCGCTCTTGGTTTTCATTGTTATGCCAGTGATAAGCACGCTCTTAGTTTTGATTGTTAAGCCAGTGAATAGGGGGCTCTTAGTTTTGATTCTTACGCCAGTAATAAGAGCGCTCTTAGTTTTGATTGTTATGCCAGTGATAAGCACGCTCTTAGTTTTGATTGTTATGCCAGCGATAAGCGCACTCTTAGTCTTGATTGTTACGCCCGTGATAAGGGCGATCTTAGTTTTGCCTGTCATGCCAGTGATAAGCACGCTCTTAGTTTTGATTGTTATGCCGGTGATAAGCACGCTCTTAGTATTGATTGTTAAGCCAGTGATAACCGCGCTCTTAGTTTTAATTGTAACGCCAGTGATAAGCGCGCTCTTAGTTTTGATTGTTACGCCCATGATAAGCGCGCTCTTAGGTTTGAAAAACCTGATTTTTTAATCTATTCGTCTAGAGTTCTGGACGGATTTTAACGATTGTCGGCAGAGGCTACTTTTCGCACGCCAGCTTATACCGCGAAAATGTAGCCTGTGCCAACAATCATTAAAATCCGTCCAGAAATCTAGTTCACAATAGACCTTTTTACCGATACGGCGGCCATATTGAATTAATTTGATTTAAAGAGTATTATAGGATGCCCAGGGGGCATGAGCACATTTCGTTTGTATTTTTGAGCGCTTTTCGGGACATTTTTTCTTGAAGATTTCTTAGAATAAGATTCTAATGGGAAAAAAGATCCTTGTGCCGCGTTTGGATGTAATAATGATCGCCTTTTTCCCGAGAAATATACAGTGAAAGACCATATTTCTAATACTAAACTAGAAAAAGGCGATAATTATTACATCCAAACACGGCAAAAGGATCTTTTTTCCCATTACAACCTTATTCTAAGAAAACTTTACGAAAAAATGTCCCGAAAAGCGCTCGAAAATACAAACGAAATGTGCTCATGCCCCCTGGGCATCCTATAATACTCCTTAAACTGAATTAATTCAATATGGCCGCCGTATCGGTAAAAAGGTCTATTGACCTGCTCCCAACGTCAGTGGCTTCATAGCTCAGTTGGTAGAGCATCGCACCGGTAATCGCGAGGTCACGGGTGCAAACCCCGTTGAAGTCCTGAATTTTTTTTTAGGCTTCTTTACGCAATTGCATAAATTGCGTTCATTGCGACGATCATTTCTTCATTTTCATTTCATTTCCGCAGTTCATATATGATTTATTTCATATATCATTAACAGAAAAGGTTTTGTTATATAATGGCTGATATAATCATGGGAAAAGATTTATAACGTGTCTCTAACAAAACAGGGGCAAATCATGCCACAAATTACCAATTTGATAGGAAATAGATTTCCTTGGCGATTTCCTTCCATATGTGAATAATAATTATTATTCTCAAGTGGCATGCTGCCCGTGAGCATGTGATAGGAAAACCAGAGATCTTGAATGTATTATCGTGCGCGAGGGTTTTCATTGCAGTTGAAAATTGGACGGCTAGGTGTTCTCGAACTATAGTGGGTTTATTTCGCCGCAGAACGAGAGCCTTTGGAGCCAAAACAAACTGCCAAGAGGTTTCTGCAGGTGCTGTATTTTTTTTCTTAATATTTTTGTCGAATATGAACGGACAAATGCAGCGTAAGTTAGATAAATAGAATATATTTAATTTCAGCGCGCACGTAGCACAAAATTGGTTGTATTGAAGCGCTTACTGTGTTCGCCGTAGTTGTCTGATTACTCAATTTCTTCCAACAATGCTTTGGGTAAGAACAACGTTTCAGATGAGAGGTAGTTTGTCAGCTCTCTTCCGCCATTTGTGCGTTTACGTTCACAAATGTGTTGGCCTATCATTTTAACATTAAATTTGTCCAACATTTTGTGGAGCGATTGCCTTCAAACTTGCAGATATAAAACTAGAGAGGTCTGAGGCTTATTTGCTGAAGTTAGGGAAAAATATGCCAGGGAATTTCGAATCTGTTTCCATAAATGAGGTTTTAAATATATGCCGTTATCTCAAAAATGTTTAAACCTACAAAAAAATAAATAACATTTTCTTAAAGTTCCATCATTATTTATTAAGGATGCAAAAAATCATAGAAATCGGTTGACTCGTTCATTCTAAAAAACGCGAATCAAAAACATAACCTACACGCATTTAAACAGGTTCGGGCCACCTTAAAGAAAAGAAAAAAAAGCGCGCTTGCGATTGTTGTAACAATCAAACCAAAAAATATAACCTGATAGTCACTTATGTAAATAGAGCGCTATTCCAGATAATTGCATTGCGGCACCTTACCTAGGATGTAGAAGTACTTGCCATATGCTGGAAGTATTTTGTGTGTAATGATACATATACAGCTGAGCACGGATAAACTGAGGAGGGGACCTATTGAAAGGAACTTTACCCAGGAGCTGTAATACGTCTTGTTTTCCTAACAACAACTTATGGATGAAACTTAGAAACCAAGGATTTTCAGTGTAGGATTCCAAAGCAGCGAACCATAATTGCCAGTCCAAGCGAGGCTGATGAGGCGCTGAAATAGAACATAAATAAACCAAAATTTGCAAATATAGATTCATAAAAATACTCAATCAGGATTCCACGGAAATACTCAAACGAGGCTCAAACGTCATAAATTAACCACTGACACACCCAACAGAAGCGCGGGAAATATCTAACAGTGAGGGGCACAAGTAAGTGTTGACCAGTGCGTGAAAGTATGTAACCACGCCAGGAGCAGGTCAATACGAGGATTGGAGGAAGCAGATGGATGCGATGTATGCGTTGTACGATAAACATCGAGGGATCGAAGAACATGAACTAGTAACCACACAGAAGGAAATGGGTAACTAGTATTCATCACAGGAAATCTAATATTGTAATTAGAATCTCAGATAACTCAAGACATAGCGCCAGTGCAAAGCACGAGAAATTATGAAAGGGCAAAAAGCATGGTAGCTTATGTCAAGATATTTAGACTCGAAAAAACTTATCACTAGCGTGAAATTCAGGAAACAGATAAAAAGGACGTCAAACAAAGAAAAAACTGGAAACCTTCATTGTCACCAAGCGTGAGAAAACATAATTCCATTCATTTTCATTCTCGGCCTTGCTATTTACCTTCGTTGATGTCTGAAAGCTCTGGATTATGGCTGCTTTAGTTTACGTTGATCCACATGACAGCAAAGCTTGCTTATAAAAGTAAACATCTTGTAGTAATACTCACCAACAAAGGGCGGTGGCTGATAAATATTCCCAGGCTTATAAAGAAAGTTGTATTCCTGCCACATGAAATAAAATGACTTAGAACGGTAAATTACTTATATTTACTTGGACTTCTCTTCTCTTGTCACTTTCTGTCTTAAAGGATCTATGTATGTCACGATATTACCGTTTTAGGACAATTTTGTGCTCAAGTCATTACTTAGTAACTTAACCCATACACAAAATGCCCGTGTAGAGTTATAAAGTAGATACCAAACAAATTTCATAAGTGGGCGAGGGGCAGTAACTGCAATAATTTTCCCGGTTAGTTTTGCAGGCATTGTATTAAAACTTGAAAAGGTTGGCCCAATTTTTTCACGTTGCAATCCATTTCCGTCCTTGCCATCCGTTGCAAAAGACGACAGGAAACAGTTTCAATGGCAAAATAAAGTCTTAAATAACAAAATTATACCATTATTTTGCAAATTAAACTGATGCGAGAAAGGTTTTTAAAAACGATTACAAATAACGTGACATAACCCCTTTAACTTTGTGGTAACTCAACGCGTTTTTTCATTCCGGACGTTTCTCTTCCTATCTGACTCAGTACTGTATGGCGGTGATTCTATGGTGTGTGGTGTATTACGTAGCCTGATAAAACAGCCGACATTTCGCGACGCCACCACTGGTTCCGTCGTGAAATAACGTCTGAGAAACGAGAGCAGAAATTCCATACTGATGACGCGTCGTTTCCCAGATTTAGGTAGTTCTTCTGATTGGTTAAAGCAAATTTCCCACACGGCTCAACCAATCAGAAACACTACTCAGATCTGGGTTGTGGCGCGTCTTCAGTATGGAGTTTTTGTCCTCTTTTCTCAGACCTTAGGGTCAGGAGAAACCAATGGTAGCGTCGCAAAATGTTGGCTGTTTTATCAGGCTAAGTATTTCGCCGAATGCAATAATGTCACCTGGCCTGTATCTTACCTCCCAGGGTCCCTCCATTGAATTGCTTCCTATGATTATAATTTCCGGTCGCCCACCAACACCAGTCATACTAAAACAGTAATCACACATAGTTACCAATAAATTTGCAACTGCGCATGCCTGGAATTTAGTGCCTATTCACTGCTGGGAAATTTGTTGGGAATCGTTTGCTCTCATTGCTGAAATATCGTTGAAACATAGTTAAATTATAAAAAGAGATTAACCCGTTGGTCGTTCAATTAACTAGGACACTGTGACCTTTTTGAGTGTCCCTCCTGCTGCTGTTAATGGATCTAAACGATGGGGAGGACAGCACTTCTCTGGATTCTCTTGACTTCTTGCGTCAGTCTTACTTCTAAGGTAGGTGAGGAGAGCCTCCGAATAAGCTTGCTGGGACTTCTCTGCATGGGAGGCATTAGGGAGCTTTAGCATTGACGACGGCAACGGCAGCGAAAACGTCAGTTTTAAAATGAATTCCCGTTTTTTCAATCTTTGTCGCATTTATTCCAATTTACTGAAAATGGCAAGTGTAGGCGAATTTCCCTGGAGTTGATTTCTTGACGACCGCACTCAAGTTTAGAGAGAGAAAAAGAGATTCGTCGTCGCTTGTTTACGTCCTCCATAAAACTTGCAATAAGGCATTTTCACGTCGTAGTCGTGCAAGGACGGTGAAGAAATGTACAAAAAAGCGTGATGCACGTGCAAAGTTGTTGTTTTGCGTAATAAACCTATTGCTTTTTTGACGTCCTGGTTGCCGTCGCCGTCGTCGTTGCTAAAGCTCCCTAATGAAAGAGGAGGAGTGGGAGTAAGGGAAAAAGGGAGAGTGGAATGAGACGAGAAGGAAAGGGAATTCCTTTCCTTTCACATTTCGCTCTTTTCTTCCCCTTTCCATTCACATTTAGCGTCTGCTACACAGGCTGGGTGGGACCGCTGGATACATAGTAGGCTTAAATGTAATCTAAGTACACACCTTCTGAACAGTCCGTATGCATTCGTGAGCTCTAAGTAGGCAGTGTCGCCATACAGATTAACAAACAGCTTAGGAAGGCTCCGCTGAACAACGCGGTCGACCGCTGTAAAGGAGTACTACATTTGCAATGAGAAAATTTTTTACAGTAAGCGCCTTAAATACATCAAATCTCAATGTAATGTTATTAGTGCATGGAACTGTTGAATGTGGTCACTGTAGTTGAGGTTTTAAAAACAAAAGATTTTTCACGCAGTCAATAAACAAAGAGGAAAGTTTTACCATTCATTACCACACTGTACGAATCAGTCTTTTTCTGGATAAATATAGAGGGAAAGTTGAACTGCAAGGTCTTTTTAAATGTACGAAGTAGAAAGCTTGAGGTATCTGCCAAAGCTAAGCATTTAGTTACATATCTACTCTCATTGGTCAAATTGTCTACCGATTGTTGTCCACTTTTGCGTCCAAAATCCACGTTTTCTCGTAATCAGTTTTGACCAGAAACAATGCAGCATACATGATAGCCCAAAATAATCTCTGATATAGCAAGAATATAACGAAGCATGAAGCTAAGCAGGAATTTAGTTGTTATACCCTTACTTACCAAACTAACAGCAAACATCAACAAAGCGACGATAGAGAAACCAAGCCATTGAGACAGCTGGCACAACTTTGATCGTGTACAACATTGCTCCAACAAACACCTACAAAACAGCAATCACTTAATAACGAGCGAAAATAGAAAATAGACGGAAAAACCTTTTCAAAAAGTTTAAAACAAAACACAAAGGAAAAGCTGAAACATTGTTCTTCGCATTGTAATGTAAAGCGCATTAGATCATATACCCATTTATTTTCCGCTATATAAATAATAAAGTTATGTAATGTTATGTTATGTTATTAAATGGTCACACTTTTTGTTTACTGATATGAATCGTGCCGACAACCAGAAAACGAAAGCAGTTATTGCGATTAAATTTTCTTCCACTTTTCAGACTTTGTGGCTTAAATTTCAGGTGATGATCGCATCAATGTTTGTCAACCTTAGCGTTTCAGGATTATTCCCTGTTTAGGCTTCCCTCCATTCTAGGCTGCGAGCAAGCTCTCCATGCATTTGGGGGAATGTGAGAATTTACGCTTGTGCCGCCCCTTGGGGCTTCGCCGCTCGCTTCCGCGTTCTCTCGCGGCTCGTTTGGCTCGCCATAATTGGTGCATAATTGATGAACTTGCTCGCAGGCTACCTCCATTCAGGAATCAACCGCGCTAATAAGTGTGACAGGCTTCGGAAACACCGCACCGAAATGAGATGGGATTTACCTGGTTAATGCACCAAGTATTTCAACCATAAGAGACAGAAAACCCATCCATATTGCAAACTGAGTGGCCAGTTGAACTGCGTTTACCAGTTGTTCAGGAGAAAATGCTGTGGAAAAAAAGACATGATAAACAGCAGATGAGAGACGCGTCGTCTGAAGGTTGTCCTGTAGCGAAAACAGTTCAATATCCCTCCTGCTGCTTTGTTAGCATTAAGGTATGGGTAGCCCCTCCCTGTCGAGAAAACGATGGAGGAGTAGCGCGGGGTGCTTATAAGTCAACAGAACAGGAGGGGGCTGGGTGGGAGGGGCGACCTTCTCTCCAGCTTGTATTAACTAACGTGGTCTTAAATAATATAATGCTAATCACGTCATCACGAGGGCTCATGAATATTCAATGGGTTTGAGTAGCAGCAAGAACGATGAACACACTTGGGTAAACAAGAGAGGAGTGTGTTAAATCTCATCGTTTTTTTACCTTTCATTAGAAGATAGTTTGGCACGCAGATACCTCTTCTAAGACCCCTATTCATTCAGTTGGTCCCTTACCACAAACAAACACAAAATAATATTTAACCTTCAAAAACCAGGCAACTCTTTTGAGGAGTTCATTAGATAACACCTCGTAATGGTATCTTCTGCACAAAAGCACCACATTAATTTTGTAAAGTGGAGCATAAGGCCTCTCCAAGGACAAAACTTCCGCTCTTACACGACTTTTTAAACTCCTTCAACAAGAGGGGCAATTTTTCAGGCGAAGGCCTTTTGGCTCCAGTTTCGCCTCAGTACCTTTGTTAAATTCTACTAACAGAACCTTTCTTTCACTTGCTCGATTTGGCGTACTCAAGAAAGACTCTCCATCCATTGCGTCAAGTAAGATCGTTATGCATGTGCTGCTTGTTGCTGGGAAATAGTTTCGAACCCGGGCCTAACAGCCGTGCGCTTGGTACAGCGCATTGAGTTATAACCACCCGTGGTCATCAAAATGGATGCTTGCTCAAGGAAACTCGTTTGACGAGAGAGAAAATAAGATTGACTAGTCCAGAAGTTTGGGCTGTGGCGACTTCAAAGGCCTGACTCGATTCAGGCACAGCCTCCTTTTCTCCTGCTCGCTCAAGAATATAAAAGAAAGCTGTAGTCTCCTGTTATTTTGTAGACAGTTAATACCTGTTTCACAATGAATTGTTCCCTCTTTGGTCAACTTGATATTAAACCACTTGACGGTGCAGACAATCATAGTTATCAGCACGGTAAGGGTTGATAACAGGATGCCTGCCAGCTTGATCCTGTAGACAGTTCGGTTGTGTAGAAATTCTTTGGCTTGTGCGAATTTGGAATTTTCGTAATGCGTGCTCATCCAGTTCAGCACGTGTTCCATTAACTGCGACGTTGTTGAAACGTCCTCTGCCAAAATGAACAAAAAGAAAGTTTAGTATATCGCTGATTCTTGTCAGCGAACATAATACGATTATGATTATGAGGCTCTTTTGCTGAATGATCAGAATGTTAGCAAGCAATGATCAACTGTTCCGTTCCGTGAACTGAAAATGAGGTTAGGGTTTACACAGTAGGTAGCGATCGCTTGACTGTAATACCTGAGGTCACTGGTTCGAGGCTCGGAACCTGGCCAATACTCAGGGTCTTAAAATAACTTAGGAATGAAGGTACTGCCTCTGCCCTGCAAAAAGCTAGACCTTCGCGTGGCTCGGATGATGACGTAAATCGCGTCTTCATTGGGAGACGCAAAAACGGTGCGCTCAGTTAGTACAAAACTTCTTGCTTTTGAGCTGGCAGCCTTTTTTGTAACAAAAATTCTTACCTTGCCTTTCGCTCTCTGGTGGGCAGGATGCTTTTTGTATCTGTTTGTCAGTTCTCTCTTCCTCAATACCTACCCGTAATTCATAATACATAATACTATTGTTAGTTTTTTAACCATAGGCAGCTGCTACCAGCCGTAGCTCTTTTGATCTTTCGATCAAACTGAGAGGCCTGCAAATTGTCAGCCTTTTAATATTTTTAGCGTGGGTTGAAGGGTCGTAATTACAAGAATGTAGCCCTAGTGATGGCTGCTAGTGAAAAATTTCAACGGCCAAAAAGAGCAGAAAATTCACGATTAAAACAAACCGAGTTATTTTTAAGGCGCAGGTATTTACGAAGCCGGCTAGTCTGTTTAATGAGCCTCCTTAGACTTAAAATTATGGGATTGGTTAGCATATTAAGAAAGAATAAAAGAAAAAAAGCCCACTTGCCAAAACATTCAGCCTATAGTGTAAATTGATGAGGAGATATTAGCACCGGCTTGTTCTGATGACTCCATACAAATAATCAGGCTGATTTTTAGCATTCGGAACATTTTTTTCCTCGTTTTTCCACAGTTTCACAAATTTATTTTTGCAACGTCACCGCCTCTCCAGCCTCGTTCCCAGGGAACCCTGGGGACGAGATTGTATTTCAACAAGAGGTGACAATCACATTTTAAAACCAGTCGTATTCGAAACAAATACCTGTTGCGGGCTTCGAGCGTGAGAAAATATGTGATCAATTTGGATTTGCTTTTGATGAGTTGAGAAAATGGTGCGAATTTTTTAACCAATTACAAAACCGAAGCGTACAGTAAGGCTCGTGATGAGCCGTTTTTGATGCCGGCGCTAATATACAGGAAAACTCCGAAATGACTACCTGGCTACCCTGCGAAAGTTTAGCGAGATACCATTTTTTTGGAAAAATCATACCCCTGCTAGTGCACAGTATTTGCTTTAACTAGCCCATTTTAACGTTGTGTGCTTGATAACCTAAGTACCCTGCGGGCCTTTGAGTGGAAAAGAAGAGGCAGCGGTTAATTTTCGCGCTCGACACGACATTAAGGGTAACATGAACCTATGAGGAAGATTAAAACTGAGCCACTTACGCTGGCATCTCTTTATGCAGCAAGAACAAACGCATCTTTTACAGAGAAAGCATTGTATGCGGGACAGGATACACTTGTCGTCCAGTAATGACACGCACAAAACGATGGTCAGTAGATTGAAGAAATTGTAGTTACCAGTGAGAAGAATCAACAGCTGTAGAAATATCTGCAACAATTTCAATACTTAAAACTATTGGAAGTGTGCGATTAAATTTGTAAGATTACGTTAACAAGAAACTCTGTTGTAAGCAACGTTGCAAACAAACTCAATATGGATAAAAAACGACACTGGAATAAAACCTTTTTCTCTCAAGTGATTTAACTTAAAAGAGACTAATAGAGAGGCGAGATCACAAATCAGAGAGCTGGGACCAGGCTCCGCATGCGTATTGGGGAAAAAGGCAAAAAAAAACAAAGGGGGGTTAAACAGTGAAAGAAAGGCCCTTAGCTACAAATTACAGTGACGATAGCTTCCACACAGTTTGATTTTTAAATCCGATCCTTAAGTTTAATAATTGAGTTGTCAATTCTTTACTCATATAAGATTTCTTATATAGTAGGTAGTGAAGGACGACTCTGTGGAAGACATGAATAATAACATAGGGTGCTTAAATAAAGCTCGATTGTTTGTTTGTTTTTATTCTTCTGTGACTATCACTGGTATCCCTTTAACTTCACTCACCCGGACGATCACATCTAACTTTTAACATCCAAAACTCACGGAAAGGGGAAAGATAAGAGATGATGCAGAAAAATTTGATTTTTAGCTTTTCTTACTTCGCTACAGTAGGCAAATACACGGAGAATCCTTACGGGAGAAAACGCCAGGAAAGGGATTCCGATCTCTATGACATATCTGCAGAACAAAAGAACGAAAGGCAACAAAACGTCTTCTTAATCGTTGTAAGATACTTATATCCCGAGGAGTGAACTCTGCTACGAGAATAATGAAGACTTCCAAACTGGCAAGGTGTCCATAAAATACTCACAAAAATGGAGCCAAAGAGGACTACAAACGTCACTACCAAAATTAGATTTTTTTTTTACCAAACATCGAGAAAATTTGCAAGCCTACAAAAAATCCTATTGTCCAAAGAGAACTGAGAATTTTGTAAGGAGACTACGTCTTCAAGAAAGTGTCGTATTTATAGTGTTCGTTTCCTTGCAGCAGAGTTCAGTGTTGGACGTTATAATTTTCTGACGAAGAAACGTGAATCAGGGCATGAAGACCGTTTATTAACTGTCAGTTAAAACTGTTAGGTTGTTTTTTCGGTTAAAAACGCGCATGACCAGTCAGTTAGCGTGAGCTAGTGTCACTTGATCGATACCAACGTGATACAATCATCTAAATTACCGCAATGAAGGTATTGCGGCCAGCACCACATTACCGATAGTTATTGGCATTTCTTTAACAATTATTCCTCGAGCCCGAATGGGCTCTGAGTCAATAGCCCATGAGGCCGAACTCCGAATGGGCTATTGACTCAGAGGCCATTCGGGCTCGAGGAATAATTGTTTTAGCAAAATCCAACTAGTTGGTCAAACATATCGAGAATAAAAAACTTTTAGCTACACTGTAATTTTCAGGGAGTTATAATAACTCCTCTAGTGGGGCTAATTTAACTCCTTACAGTGGAGTTATTTTTCGTGGAGTTATTTTAACTCCAAAAAGGAGTTTAAAGAACTCTTTTTCAGGAGTAAAAGTGACCCCAGATATTGAGGAGTTAAAATAACCCCAAAAAAGGAGTTATCCTGTACCTAAAATTTTTACTCCACTTTCAGAGTTAAATTAACTCCAAAAAGAGTAAAAACAACCCATGTAAGGAGTACAAGTAACCCCATTTCGGAGTAATTTTAACTCCAGACTGGGAGTAAAAAGAACTCTTTTTCAGGAGTAAAAATGACCCCAAATTCGGAGTTAAATTAGGAGTTAAATAACCCCAAAAAAGGGGTTGTCCTGTACCTAAAATTTTTACTCCATTTTTGGAGTTATAATAACTCCCTAAAAATTACGGTGTAGTTAAAGCTAGACTTTAATCCTTTTTGCCGCCAAAAAGCCGGCGCTTTTCGCTGCTAGTGGGCTATAACGTATAGCCTAGTAGTAGCTCAACCAATCAGAACGCAGCATTGATAATAGACCACTAGCTGGATTTTACTAATGACCCTTATTCTTCACTCCAACACTGCTGGTGGCTTTGCATATTTATTCCCATCAAGATCATTGTCAACTAATCCTATATCAAAATGTGTAGTTAACATGGACGATAAAATCCAAATGGTCCCTAGCATGGGTAGGACTGAGCTTTCACAACGGCGAAGGCGACGAAAATAGTCACGTACATTCGCATTCTTCCAAATTTCATCGCGATTATTCTAACTCGCTCATCTTGTCAAATGTTTGAAGGCGAATTTTGCCAGAGGTAAACACTTAGGCACTGCACCCAAGATTGAGGAGAAAAATTCTTTGAGGTGTTTTCACGTCCACCAACGTCATTAATTGAGAAATTAGTATGTGTAATCAAATTTTGACTAGTAAAATTAGGGAGTAATTTCACGCGAGTTTAGGCGAGGGAAATTATTAGGATTTGGACAAAACGCGCGTGAAATTACTCCCTAATTTCACTGGTCAACATTTGATTACACATACTAATAGTCGTGCAGCGACTACAACAAAATTTGTAACAAAAAGTATGGTAGAAGCGAAATTATGGGATTTGTCAATTACTTGTAACAACTTCTGCCTTTTTACGTTTCATAATCGTCGCGTCGCTGCATAAGTTCCCAAAAATTGGTTTCGAACGAGGTCTCGCTCAACGTACATCTAGTCTCACTTCGCTTAAATAACCGGCAGGAAATGTTTTTCGTAGTGCATGATCTTCATATACCGCACGTTTAACACTAAATTAAATAAATGGAAACAAAGCGCAGTAGCAACAGTAACTTTCTATTTACCATTTCGTTTTCCTACTTACGTGAAAACAACGCTGAGTCGATGAAAGGAAGAGGGAAGCTTCTGAAAATACCAGGCCACAGGTGTAGGGATACACTGAAACAGCAATGATAACAAATAACAAATAAAGCTGAACCTCTACCGACAAGTCGCCACTTAATGGTGGTTGGCCGCTCAATAGAGGTTCCTAATAAATAAGCATAATATTAAACAGAAACATTTATCTTGAAACAAATACGCGACGGGAGCGACATGGCTGCTCCACAATCAGACACCTATATCGGGCTGCAATTTCCTTCATCATACTTCTATAACGACCGCAAAGAGGTTCAACAATAAAAGAGATTCATGCTTGCAGTCTGCTGTTGTTTCTGAAATATATGTTAATTCAACTGAATCGGAAAGAAGAATTGCTCTTTTATATTAATCTGCAATTCTTCTTCATTGTTAACTTTACCATACGTAGCTAATTCTTTCATGCGTTGACTTTTTTTACACATTCAGATAGAAAAAAACATCATGAACTCTCTGTGACAGAAAAAGGAACCTTCTTTTTGATCATTTGACGTTGTTGTGATACCTACAAGGCGACATAGGGCGCTTTCCATGAAACCAAAACTTTTCGAAAACTTGGAAACGGCGGAAAATGGTACAGAAGTTTCCCGGAAAAGTTTCCAGAAATTCTGGAAACTGTTGAATTTCCTAAATGCGAACCATTTAACCGAAAGTTCTAGCTTTTCCGGAAGCAAGTTGAAAAGAAAGAAAACTTGCGGGAAATTTTTTTCGAAAATTTGGGCATACCTTGCAAGGTTGTCCTGTTTTTGGAAATTTAAAAAAGTGCTGTTGCATTTGCGCCTGCTAGTTGCCGAAAATTCAAACCGGACGTTTCGGTTGAATGGAAAGCGCTCATAGGAACGAAAATGAAAAACCCCAGCCTAGTCCCCAGGCGTTTTCGGCTCGGTCATTCCTGGACCCTACCATGAGCTGTGACGTCACGGGATCAAGAGAGAACGCCTAGGGACTGGGCTGGAAAAACCCACTGTTCGTTCGCGCGCTTTCGCAGCTTCGCCGCTTATTTGTGCGCCCGCCAGACAAAACCACTAGTTACGCAGGCACTCAACTCGCCATGTACTGTACTTTCTTTTCCACCTGACCTGTGATTCATAATGCCAGTTTAGAGCAGTAAGATTCCACCAAGTTTTATCCATGTAGGTTAATTTGACAACACCGGAGGCAAACATGAGCCGGAACAACAGCCACTTCACAAGCCATAGCATTATACTGTCATGGTGTCTAGAAATATTCCTGTGAAAATAAAAATAAAAACAAATATTAGCATTAAACAAATCAAAATCACTTGGAATTCGTGGAAGAGTCCTTTGTCTTGCGCTCAGTCTGTTACAGTGCAGTAGTGACGTAGTGGTCAGTGATTGTTTGCTTTTTTTATCGTTATTTATTTATTTATTCATTTCCTATTATGTACCTGACACGCCTCATCTTCAGGAAGAAGCATTTTCCTAATTTCCACGGAGTGAAAGAAATATTCCACGGAGCAATCAGGAATGCTAGAAAACCACTTTCCCATAATAGTGCATCCCTGATGTAACACAAAAAATGAAATAACAACTTGAAGATGATTAATCTGGCAAACAATTAGCCTGCAAGGTATAACCTGTGTAGCAGGCGCTTGGGAGTAACATGCGATAAAAAACGGGGCACACGAAGGACGTGGGCGTGTCTCCGTTGAGCGCCCCGTCTTTTATCACATAATTACTTCCCAAGCACCTAATACACAGGTTATAACTTGCAGGCTTCTTTCCTGCGCCCATTACTTTCAAGGGCCTTCTATGTAAGCTCCCTGCATACCTGCATGGCAGGTACATGAAAAAAAAAAAAAGGCGTAAAATTAAAGAGCAAGGACACTAACCGCGAGAGAGAAGAATGTACGTCAGGTTAATCTTGTAAAGCGACAAGATTTTTTTCCTCGGAAGGCTGGAATTAAGCCAACGGAAATTTTCCACCCTAGGGAGCGGAAAAAACTTAAAGGCCTTGCAGGAAGACTATCCTTCTCTCCTCACGCGTGTCGTACTCCCTCGTGTGCATCGCGTCTTATATTTCTTACGCACCTTCCCTACCATCAGTACTATACTATAAATAAATTCCAACATGACCATCATGTAAATTCGCTTCAACTTACCACTGATAGCGTATGAAAATCTGGCCAACCTGACAAAAATATAGAAATGAATTATATGAAAATAACATCTTTAAAAGTTCTACAGAGGATGCACTAAATAACTTGAAAATCTTACTCACCAGTGATTTATATAAAATTACAAAACAGCTTACTTGTAACTACTGTTATGTTTCGTATAATTTCAAATACTTATTGAAAGTTCCCGTATGAATTAAAATGTAACTGATTCTTCAAACGTGCCTTATTATGTCAGCTTTTATAGGGAAACTGATAAACAATAATTATTGTAACATTTTTAAAAATTATAGGCAGATCTACTTGCACTGTAAGTATAATCACAAATTACGATTAATGACACAAAGTTGAAATGAGGAAAGACTGGGCAACCTTGTTAGAAACTAATGGGCATTTGACAAAACATCTGTCAAATGTAGGATTTTATTCCAACAGTGGTTATGAAGTTTTTAGATTTCTCATTATTTCAATATCACTCTAGCTGAACTCACCGGCAACATAGAGTAGTAAAGAAACCACAGCGTCAGAAAACCCAAGCAGTCTCTACACCTCTGTGACACAAGGAAAACAAGAGACAGTACAATACCCAGTATGCAGAGGAATTCCATTCCAGTGGGTGTGTCTAGTCCTAGATATGGTCCCACCCATAAAAGGGTGGGTGTCTTCTGGAATAGTGAAGTAAAAGATGTGTCCAGAACTAAAAGAGCATAATAAGAGTCAACAGATTTTGTTGGTATTACTGTATCTCTAATTGTGCAAAGAGGACTGCAGACTGGATGGAGCAAAATGGTAAAGGTCAATTAAATGTGAACATATTAGTGCCTGTACCTGTACATGGTAGCAACAGTAGAGTGTTAAAAGGGTTCAGCCATGTCTGCTTTTTTATTGTTGTTGTTGTTTTTTTCTGGATGTCATGTTATAAGTTGACAACAGGCCATTTGCACGATGATGTCATTTTACTTCTATGACCAGACTCCTTTTCATTTTTCCTTCAATATTATTTTAAACTTGGTAATCCCAGTGAGGTTTAAATGACAAAAGTTCTAATTTCCAAGAGAAAGCAAAACCCTGAAGGATTCTGGTCATAGTAGTAAAATGATGCCATCATGCAAATGGCTTATTATTATCAAGTATGAAATATAGAGATTACACTGGGTTCAATATTTTAATTTTCATTTAATTTAAGGGTTAATGCATCAAAGGATAGAGGTTAGCCTATGAGGAAGTAGTTGAACATGAGGTTACTAGACGACTCAAAGTGGAAATCTTGTCCTCTAAACCACTTAGCCATCCTCTATTCTGAATTTATTGACTGATGGCTTTGAAACAAAGGTTACCATTAAAGTGATCTAAGGCACCTATTCTAGGTTGTAGTATTGTTTCTTTTTTATGAGAGATGGGGAATAAAGCTATAACTTGAGATCAGGCTCTATTTTAAATTCACTTAGTACATGTGAATGTTGTGGTTCAGTTTTATCCTGGGTTTACATTTGTAAATTTTATTTCCCTTTGTTCTAAACTCATCATACCTTAACATTCTCATAAACAAAGGAAAATAAAATTTAAACCAAGGATAAAATTGAACAACAACCTAGATAAAATCCTAGTGACTATGTAACAGAGAAAGTAAAAAAAAATTGTGCCTGGTATCAGGCTAATAATTAAAAGCTGCTTTGAATTTTATGGATAACTAGATACAGAATTCTTATCCTGCCAATACAACAATGCTATCAAATCCATCATTAGCATGAAGCTGTAATTTCAGCTGTATTATTATTTTATAGCTCCATGCTCATGTTATATAAGTCTTACTGTGGCAACTGTTGCAAGACTTCATGCAGTTCTCAATCATCCATCCATAGTTTTTCTTGCATTCTCCGGCTGCTGCCCACTGGCCACAAGAGGAACTCTTATCTGTACATATTGACACTGCAATATTAAAAAGGTTCACTGTAGGTACAGGTAATGTACAGCATAGCAATTTACATTACCAGAAAGGTATTGAATGGAGTACAATAGAGTATACATAATGTACACCGGCGGTACGTTGCACATTGTCAAACAAACAGTCACAATTTCGATTACAACCAGCGACAAATGTTGTTAAAAAGAGATCCCGATATTTATCACTGTAAATTTCTATCCCTGTCTCAGTGGAATATCTGATCTGCTTCAAAAGTCTGGTTAGTCTTGAAAGAAACAATAGAAGGCACTGCTCAAGAAAGTAAGGTATGAAAAAGTATGTTGGTCAGAATTATGCTGACATTAAACAACGTAAGGTGAACTTACAGTCATGCAATATGTAACTAGCAGGAAGAATTCCATCATGACCATAAAGACCTGTAACAATAAGGTTAAACATTTGTAGTAGCTAAACGGTAAACACTTAAAGATCAAAATCAAAATCCAGTAAAAGATCCTGAATGACTCTGAACAGTAATTTTTACACGAATGTTATCAAATGAAACTGATCAAGTTGAATTTTTACATTTTATAGATTTTAGGTAAAAACATCTGAAGAGTATATTTAATCGCTGCTGTTGTTATCGTTTGACTAGCGATCGCTCAGTTACAAACTCGCGGACCGACATGTACACTGTATCCTCTCATCAGTGGGTACAGAACAGTTATAAGTCATCATACCAAAAACATTGGAAGGGTCCACGTACCTGGTATTTGTATGTATAGCGAGGTGAAAGCAAATAAATAAATTGCTGCCATGCACCAAAGGAAACCCTGACGAACCACCTGTTGAGGCGCTCGACATTTTGCCACTGCGGTCATCTTATAAACATTGCTCAGAATTTCCTGGGGCAAAAGCTTGTAATTTTAGACTTAAAACGTTTCTTTGTGTATTGATGGCATGTTTATCTGCAATGTAGATTCAAAGCAATTGAAAACTTTCCTGTTTTCATTTCGAATTGGGCGCCAAACATCCTATTAGATCGAAATTCGAGAACAAAGAAAATATTTTGTCCTGTTTATGGATTAGTTTACATGAAGGGACTGGTGAAGATCACCGTGGACTCGGGTGAAATCCAAACATGGCAGCTTACGGAAAGCAAGCTCTCGTACAAAATACATTTTTATGGTTTATTGCCGCGATTTATCTCTTTGCTTTCTCCTCTTTTTACATACAGATACCAGGTAAATACTGCAATTTCATTTCATTTCCTTGCATGATAAACCTAAATTGGGTAATCGATAGAAACGTTAACTTATACCATGACTTCTAAACAATGCAGGTCTTTATGGCAAAAATGGTGTTCTTCCTGCCAAGCTTGCCCTGAGAGAAGGTACGATGTTCATTTAACTTCATGGAAGCGTTTTCTTTTGTTTACATATATCAACCAGAACTCATCTAAAATATAGACGAACTGTTGGAGAATAACTTACGTGCTGTGATTCATTAATGGACCGCTATTTTGTTCCCCACAGATATCAGTTATTCATTTGCACGTGGTCAGGAATCGTAGAATGTACAGGGAAACTTTTACTGTCAAATTTTATTTTTAAAACTCGCCTTATTGGTCTTAAAAAACTTTCTATGAGCAGTGTTAAAGTATTTTCGTGAATACTTTTTAAAGCCCCAGAGGGAGGTGGAGGCGGGGTGGCGGGGGGCGGGGGGGCGGGCTGCTCACCGAAGTTAAGTACGGGGATGTTCCACCTCGAAAGGCAAGAAGAAGAAATGTGTGGCATTAGTGAGACTTTTCTGGTAAACTTGTTAAGATGTACCAGTTAGAAATGGTTACAGGCCTGTTGATGATTCAAATCAATCAGATGTAATGCAATAATTAATATGCATTTTGTAAATTCAGAGAGTTCATCTATAGAAGAAAACTTCTGGCAAAAGCCTACCCTCCTGTGGCTCACCCCCAAGCTTGGATTGGACACTCAGACTGGCATGGAGCTTCTTTGTTTAGTGGGAATGCTTCTTTCAATGCTGGCCATGTCATTCAGATCTTGGAGAGATTCCATTACATTCTTTGTCCTTTGGTTTCTTTATTATTCTTTATATCAGGTAAAAACTCACTCATTTAAGAATCTCTAGGTACCAGATGATTGCATGTAGTATACCAGCTAGTCTGTATTTGTAACACCAGTTCCAATTTTTTTATTACTAAAATTATAGACTTTATTTATACAATAAACATATTACACATGTACATATATACAATTATTTACTTTAACCATTTATCCATCTCTCTATATAAACAAACAAACAAAGATCTCTCTAGGAACATCCTTAATATAGAAGAGAATTTGTTTAATAAGTCAAGACAATCTGATTATTAATTTTGTAAGATTTTTTGAGAAAGTACCCTGATAATCATTCAACCAACAACATCACACTTAGCTTGAAGGGGTATTTAATTCTAAACTTCATTTAACATATAATAAAAACTGTAATACTTATACAGTAGCCTTACATCTCAATGTATGACCATCGTATATTGAGAAGAATGTCGCACAAATTGAATGTGAAACCTAATTTCATTTTCAGGTGGGACAAACATTCATTTATTTCCAATGGTAAGATCATATTCAGTAACTGTTGATTACATATCAACTACTGCAAACATTGCTTTTCTTATTCCAATGCTCCTGCGCAACATGTTATAAACACACATGGATTAAAACTAAAATGCTCACTTTGCACCTTAGAGAATTCCACCTCCAGGCCCAAGTGAAATTTTTCTTAGAGTGCATGCAGCCTTGTAAAACAATAACTCACTAAAATGGATGACAATTACTTCATTTTTTTTTTTTCAGGGATATCCTTCTTTTGGAGACAGGATTTTTAACAATTCTTGTTTCTCCTCTGAATTTGTTTAAAGCAAGAACTAATTACAGGTATACATGCAAGCATCCCTCCAATAGTTTATGTTGGACCAAACCCAGTGGACTTTGAGGGGGGGGAAGAGAAACAGTGATATTATATATTGGAATTGCTTAAGAAAGCCTTTTCCTGTATATTTTGTAGCCTGAGAGAAAAGCTCCCCTAGGAGTTGAGGGGATGAACTCAAAATTATGCAGCTTTAAAATAATGTCAAAACTTAAACTGAAGAGATATGGATTGCATACTAACTTCAAAAATGCTGTGATTGAAACAATGAGCTTTGACTGCTAAATTGCAATAGACCTAAGTTAAAGCTCTTTGCCATATCCTGTCATGTGTTTGGGAATTTCTTAAAGAGCTGAACAATCCTTATGGAAAACTGCAAATGGTAACAATAGAATAGACTAATTTTGTCTTTGATATATTGAAATTCAGACCTGGCCCTGAGGATTTTGGAAATGGAACAAAAGAAATAAAATCATCTTGCAGCGCATTAATGAATGTCATAGCGGAGCACCATGCATGGGTGAGAAAATTTGGTCATCCATGCATCTAAGAAATTTTGGTAGTCAGGTGACTGTACACCCATCCGTTCACACCACAGGCTAACCTATTTGAAATGATATATTTCTTACTTTGTGTAGAGCCTGCAACCTCTGTTATTTTTACTTGATTATAGACATCCATGCTATGCATGGTCATTGTTGGTCACCTGGACTGTCTTATAGATAGAAAAATCAACAATAAAGCCAAGTCTTTTTTTTCCACTAAATTTTAATGTGTATGCTGATGTCTGTAACAGAAAAAGAGCTAGATTGAGAGATAAAAAAAAACAAAGGAGATGAATTTTCGTTCAAAACAAAACATTAAATTTTTACATGCTGGTGATCAGAAAATTGGAAATGTTTGTGGCCAGTAAGGTAAAAATGAGCAACAGTGAAAAAGAAAGCAGACAGGAACATTGAAGTTTCAAATACGTTTGTGAGATTCTTACAACTGTACAACATTTCCTTCATAAAATGTGTAACTAGAAAGTTTCACATTGTAGCCTCTCAACAACAACTATGCAAAGAAATGTACAAAAAGTGTGTTCACATGCAAAGTTGTTTTTTATGCTAATCAGACCCATTGTACATGTTGTTGTTTTTTTTGCCATTCTTTTTGCCTTCACATTTAGCATTATATGAATTTATTTTTGTGTTAGTAGATTATAAGTATAGTTAGCAATTAAGAGCTTCGCTTTTAGCCCTTACTGAATCAATAATTATATTACATTTCTTTTGTTTTATTCCCCCAAGCCTCATAGCCAAGTATGAATTTTAATATATTGAAACTCATGGTCTTTTACTCCTCCACTACATGTACAGCTGTAGGCACTTTTCACAATTTTAAGAGATAGTCAAGATAGTCAATTGTGATGTTTATAGCCCGTTCCAGGCTTCCAGATAAAGAAGGGATCAGTGAGAGCATTAGCAAGTAATCATGTGGGGTCTGCTACTCTTCTTTTCACAGATCATATACATCTTATTTTTGCTTGACCTTTTGTTTGCAAAATCCCTGTACTAGCCTGGAGCAGTACATGTTTAAGCTCCAGTGTTTATGAACAATTTATCAAATTTGTCATTAATCGGTGATCTAACCAAAACGAGTTTGCACCATTGTCTGCTGCACAGCAGCAGGTTGATGTGCTATTGCAACCTCAAAATAATGTTTGCCTGCAGGCATTTCTGAACTCTGCCTGATTTCATACCTACCCCTACTGGAAGACCTGTTCACAGCTGGCCACTTGATACCAGAAGCAGGGCTCGAAATTAATTTTTTGGATAACTAACCCTTCGGGTTAGTGGACATAAATATTACTAACCAAATTATAAAGTTTATTATCCAAGAATCTGTTCTTTAACTATTGAAAGTACTGCTATTAAATGGGGCAACTCAACGAATGGATGGATTGGTTCAAATTTAATGATGAACTGCAGAACGAAATAATGATATAGAAAATTTACTGCTCGTTTACATTTTCCTTTTAATTACGTTACGCGAGGGTGGGAAAATCACCATAAACACTGAAAACGTTGTTTGTTGAGGCTCATCGAACTGCAGCCAGGTGAATGCCTTTTTCGATTCCTGGCTTGGTAGAAAGATCTTTCTTTCTTCATACGTTCTCCTTGCGGGAGCCTTCTTTAGTGTTTGAAACTGAAAGTTGTTGTTCTCGATCTTCCATTTCCTCTTCACAAATTTTGGGCAACGACCTTTTTCTGAAAAAACTATCCAAGCATCTCTTAAATAGGTTGCAGGGTATGAACGAGCCACTTGCAAAAGATATATTTTTTAGGCTGCGTCCAGATCTCCCCACCCATTTCAAAAGCCTGGTTACCTTGAGTTCTGTGAAATGTGCGTTTTTTGTTCTGTCAATTATGCTGTAAGCATATCTTTTAGAACAATAAATTGATCAAGATAGAACACAATGTTATGTAAAAAAGAAACAGGTGTAACATTTTCAATGACAGAAAGTTTTACTAACCGTGTCGGGATAGTAAGGCTCATTTTTAGTAACCAAACGCTAGAAACTACTAACCTTTGGTTAACGGGTTACCGTTAATTTCAAGCCCTGAGAAGGATACTGTCTAAGGGCATCATTACCATAGGACTACACTGTGTCATTGCCAACTGACAAAGTCATTTTGAGGATGTCATCCAGCGTAGGGTGTTACCCAATGATATATATCTACCAACCTGATTGTGTCATTTCTTAGCTCAACATGTATGATCTCTAGCTAGCAGGGTGTGGTTCTAAGGATTATCACCATTAAGGTCTCTTTCCCATGGTATCTATCCTATGGTATCCTAATAAGGTTTGTTCCCTGGGCATCGTCCCAAGGGTATCATTTTAGAGTGTCATCCCAAGAGTATCGATCACTATATATGTATACATTCCCTATAGATCCCAGGTCATCAACAGACTGGAATCATAAGCATATTGATATAACAATAAGAAAAACATATAATACAGTATAACTGAAACAATCAACTTTAGACGAAGAAAACTGCTATCAATGAACGCAGTTCCTGCTAAAACCCTGGGTTGTTATCATCTTTGTATCACTGAGTCTATGATCCGGTCAGTATAAAAGATGGACTGCGGACTACGGACTGCGGACTGGGTATAAAATATGGACTAGGTATAAAACGCGGACTAGAAAATACAGACTGGGTATAAAACACGGACAAGGTATAAAACGCGGACTGCAGACTGCGGACTGGGTATAAAATATGGACTACGGACTACTTTGGTAAAAACCGTGCAAATTGGTTCTAGGTAAGGAAAAACAAGATCAAAAGATCGCTAAATAGCAAGACACATGAGTTAAAGTTGTAAATACTCTTATAAATCCTTGGTGGAGGTGTCCCGCCCAGTTCTCTGAATCATGAGCCGGATCAAAATGCTATTTTCTTCACCCATTTTTAGACCTTGTCTTGGTCTCTAACAATCATGAAAGGGGTCAGGATCAGGGTGGTACTCCCTTCTATAATGGAAGGGTAGGGGGTTTGGGCCTTTTTGGTCTGAAAACACTTTGCCCATTTTGGTCTGGAATCGGGTATGGTTTTCGAGGGAACAACGGGAGTGACATGAATGGACGTATTTATCGTTTCAATTCCAAATGAATAAGAACGAAATAGAAATGTGCGAATTCGAAATGTATTTGGAGAATTTTTTTTTGTTTCCGCTCTAACTTGGTAATGATGACAAAATTTCTGCCTAATTAGACCTAACCTGTTCAAGGCTCTGAGATAGTTGGGTCCGCTGAATTGAGAAAGCGAAAACACAAAAAAAAAAAAAAACGGGAGAAAACTGGGGAGTCTCCCCAACTACCTGAGAACCTGGAACAGGCTAAATTAGGCCAGGTCCGAAAATGGGTATGGATTTTAGAGATCTAGTCTGAAAACGGGTGTGGAAAATGACAATTTTTTGGTCTGCAATAAAGTCAGGATTCGGAGAACCAGGCACTACACCCCCACCAAGAATTCCCAGTAGTACCCCCTTCCGGGGATCAGGAGCAGGGTGTAAATCATGTCATCATAATCATCGCTTAGAATATAACATTGGATGACTCATTTCGGTTATTATTCACGTATGTGAGTATAATCCCTCGCACCTAAATACTGCCTTTGTGCATCGCATTGACCTTCTCATCTGAGTTCTTCATTCAGTCCTCATATTCCCAAAGCTTTATTTGAAACGGAATTGTGGCATAAGATAAGAATTTTACTGGTGTGACTAGCACCAATACTATTTTTTTAATTCGGTGCTTCTTATTGGGTAAAACTGCAAATTGAAATCTCTTCAAACTCCTTCTTTTTATAAAATTCAGAGTTTAATTTCAGTTGCCTTGAGTACCGGCATAACCTTCCTTCTCCGTGGGAAAAATAGACTACGTGAACAGTGTTAAAGCTGAGACTACTGTTTTTGCTAGTCCGCTTTCTATTTCTCTCAGTTTTACCTTCTAAAGCTGTTTTTATATACATAGTCCGTAGTCCGCGTTTTATACCTAGTCCGTGTTTTATACTCAGTCCGGAGTCCACATTTTATACCTAGTCCGTATTTTATACCCAGTCCGCAGTCCGTGGTCCGCAGTCCGCAGTCCGTGTTTTATACTGACCGGTCTATGATCTCCCTACCAAGAGTAGGCCATTTGCAAGCTGCCCAATCCTCTGTTTTAAAGAGAGCCTAAGTGCTCAGCTTTTGATATGAAAATGATTTTTTTATTCTCGTGCAAATATAACTCATTTTCACAAGAAAGGTTTTTCACTTAGCCTCATTTGAAAGTGAGAGTTTTTGGAGCTCGGAAATGGCCTATTAATTTTCTTGTTGTCAGTGAATCACCCCTTGACCGTCACTTGCTGGATCAGGTTTCAGAGACACCATGACAACATAACTTTGTGGTTAGTAAAGTGGCTTGCTTTTAGACTGATGTTCTGTTCTGGAATTGTCAAGCTGTCAAGTCGATGTCCTACATGGTGGAGATTAACCGCACTTGATTGGCACTATGAATCACAGGTACAACTAGTGTGCATACAGCTCTGGAAAAGTTTGATTGCACGCATTTATTTGGGAAAAAAATTTACATTGTTCTTGTTAATAGTGGGACATTACATGTACATGCACAGTACCGCTTCAAAAAAGGTGACAGACACTCTCGTCTCTTGAGACCCAATTCTTGCATCTCGAAACTCAAACATATTAAGAATCAAGACAGGTAATCAAGTTTTGAGGAGTGAGTCGAAATCATCAACTTGTGTTTGAGTGGTACTGTAAGTCGACTTTTTTAATTACTGATTTCTCAAAGACTGACTAATGCATGACTCAGTTTTATTTGTTGTAGTGTATCCCCACCCCACTGGCTTGGTATGCACATCAGCTCCCAAAATGGTTTCAGAGGCTAAGTGTAGTTCTAACGTGAGTAAGTTACGCACGGTATTTAGCATAATAAAAATTGTGGTAATTAGTTTTGTAATATTAAACATTTGATATTGAATGACTTGAACCCTCGCTAACTCGAACCTCGTACTGGATTTTTCTCATACATTTACTGTAATTTCATTCTTGGTAACTCGAATGCCCCGCTATTAAACGCACAGTATTTTTTTCCCTTCGGATCATTCCTATATAATTCTACCCTTGATAACTCGAACCATATGCACGTTTTAAGCATGTGATAAGTCGGGGAAAAAAAAGAAAAAGAAAACAGAGTACTGAAGTCCAAAACATTGATTGAAAAAACAATCGAAACAATAATTCTTCATTATAATATTCTTTGTTTTTCCTTTTTTGTCACTCCAGATCAAATTCATTGTCTATCTCAGTATATTAATCAAATTGTTGCTTTAAAAGTCCTTTTAAAAAAATAATATTAGTCTATATCTCTTACTGCCCTTGAAGTGAGGTGTGCATAATAGTTGCATTTCCTCCCCATCCATTTGCTTATATTTCTTATTCCCTGTTATCTGCTTTGAACTTCCGATAACTCAAACTTTTTCTATTTCCCTAGAAGGTTTGGTGTTATCGAGTCGACTCAATTATAACAATTAATTAACCAACAATTAGATATTTTATTTTATTTAGACTATTAGTTCTAGTGTTCTAGAAGTCAACAGTCTTCATAGTGCATTTGATCTGTGCAAAATTTTGAACATGTAATATAATGTAAAAAACTCTTTTTTATACAATTAGGTGAATTCATTAAATATTAAAAATTAAAATATATTATCCAAAAAAACAAATACTAAATTTCAATTCCAGTGCTTTTGTGGCTGCTTATTATAAAGTTTTTCTTTTTTTTCTGGGATAATAATTAAATATTAATTTTTAATAATAATTATGATTTATCTACTTCTTCCTTGACTGAAACATTGTGAAAATTGTTTTTTCTAGTTGTTATTGTTTTGGGTTTGTTCAAAACACCAGTGTGCTACTCATCAATAACATAATAGATAGTGAGAATGTCAACCAATCAGACTGTAGATTCATGACAGTATGCTGGTTGCTGTCTACTAATCTCTGTTTACAAGTGCATGTATATGTAATATTGGAACCTTGCATAACTACTGCCAAAAATTATTCAGATGACCAAATCTCCTGTGGCCAGGATTTCATGGCCCAATGGTGCTCATATTAACATTGTTCCATTGTACTTCTTTCTTTTTTCTTGTTTTTTATTAATGCTTTGTATTTTCTTCCAGGTATGTCATTTTAATTGCATTATCATGGCTATTTTTCATTCCTGTTCGATCCTTGAGGATATTTTCATTTTATGCCCAGGTGATTTTGCTATTTTAAGTTTGACTCATATAAAAAAAAATAATTTTGCCTGTTTTTAAGGAAATTAAGGGCCAGTAAAGTTAATGTACAACAGTACAATGTGGTTTAGAGTCAGGTGGAACTGAGTACTTAGTCTAGAGTAGGGTAGACTCTAGCAGTGAGGGTGGTACTCTAAGAATTCTTTAGTGTTGATACATTTTGTTGGGCTTTCAAAAATTCTTGGCAGATTGAATGGTGGAGGAAAATTGCTGTTTATGGGCTCAGTTATTAGATGGTGCTGTCTTTATTTTGAGCATGCTGTAAGATGTACTCTGTTTTGCCTGCTACGTAACAAGCCTTGCTGTTGCACCTTGTTACTAGCTACAGATATCTTTCGATCTAACTGCACCTCGTAGCAATTAAGTGAAAAACACTTGCTGATATTGAAACTTGGTCTCAAGTTGTGTGTGCAAAGTGCGTATAGTTCCTGTACTAATGAAATATTAACTAAAGGTCATCTACAGTTTACATGTACATGTCTGATGTACAATGTACCGGTAGTCACAGCAGCAGGAAAAAAAAAGTTAATAATAATAATAAACGTGCACATGGGACTTACACTGGTAGTGACCAAATTGCAATGATTACAAGCTGACAACTGTAGATACACATGTACATTTACATTAAGTGTTACAAGTTGATGGTTAATTTTGGTTGTTTTATTTAAGCTTCTTTCTTTGTTTCTCCATTAGATATTCTTCCAAGTTCTAATTATTCTCACTGGTAACTATAATTTCTTCAATCTTCTGGCGATTGCGCTGTTGTTACCAATTCTCGATGATGAGCATTTGGTCACGATTCTACCATCGTGGCTTGGTAAGGAAACCACGCCCCCCCCACCCCCTAATGCAACTGCTTGGTTTTACAAATGTCCTCACTTCCCTCACAGAGGGTGGAGAGGCATCGGTGTATTGCCTGAGATGAGGGAGACTCTACGCTCAATTTCAGCCGCTCACTGGGCTTATTTTCAGCAGCGATAAGTAACCGAACCTTGGTTCTGCTGAACTGAATAACCTTATGGTCCCAAAAACAGACAGATCCAGTTAGTGAAGCTAAAAAGTTGTGTGTCTTATTAGCTGAACGATGAATTTTATCACGATTTGTCGGCTTAATATCCGCAGAAACAGCGTAAAAACTGTCAGAAATTTTCTTGATTATCTTTACAGTACACTTATCACAAATTCAAAGCGTTACTGGTTATAGTAAACTTTAAATTGTTAAAGGAAAACTCCTTATTTGGACAACAACGTCATAATAAAATGCCCTAAGATACCATCTTCATACAAAAATTAAGCTTGGCGACAATGATTACTCGAGTTAGTAAGAATAGCTATGTTGCCAAAAATCAAACAAAAATGCCCGTGGGGGGGTGTTACATTTTAGTTCCCTGTGGGGTACCCTTCTGTATGAGAGGTGGTCCCACATGGAGGTTCAACTGTATTTAATTTTTTATCTCTTTAGTAAGAGGACAAACTGTCAGACCAACACAAAGAAGTACTTTGGCCAAATTAATAACAAGAATCGTGGTTCTTGGAACAATAACAGCTGTAATTTATTGGACAGTCAAGTTGTTTGCTTTAGAGCTCTCTTCTACTGAAGTTTTAAAGTCCAAGATAAGTACGTACTCATTTGTATAAATAATTCGAACATCCTAACCTTCTTTAAGTGCCATATACCATTTAAGTAACTAAATACTTATTTACGGCACTGTTTGATTCTGCCGCTGGATACGGGGCCACTTCGGGCCGCCATTTCTACGTGATAGTCCGAGCCGTTTGCAGTCCAGCGTTCTATGTACGGAGCTAACACTGCCGTTTTATAATTAGCTGTTTTTGCAATGGGTTTTATCATTCAGTCAAAACATTTCTCTATTTTTCTCCGTCTCTGATAACCCAGTGGCGGATCCAGGGGAGAAGCCAGGAGGGGCTGATCCCCTCCCCTTATTTTTAGACCAAATTGAGGCCCGAAAGGCCGAAATTTTTTGTTTTGTTACTTCCCAAATTGTTATTTTGAAACCTAGACTGTCTCGGTAATATTTCTTTTTTATTATTGTTTTTTGGTTTAATGTCGCCAGCTTTCTCACAGAGGACATTCTTCAAAGCAGTGGATCAGGCTGTTCCCATCACAATATGGATCGGCACGACATCTTTGGGAGTGGAAATTATTGTATCATTTGTAGGGTAGGCTTTACGTTTTTCTTCAGTTCTTCACTCAATGATCTCACTCAGTTTAGAAAGAGAAGCGTAGCGGCTTTTTCATGACGAGCTCTTGGCATCGACACGGTTTGTATTGCGACCAAAATTTCAAAGGTACCTCTTGTACCTTATAGAGGGATCCCGTACTCCATTCACCATTGGAGTATACAGCATTCGCCACATGAACGCCTTGCAGTCCTATTTTTTGTAAAGTAACAGTTACTCGAAAGCTGTTGGTTAACGATTTTCCCGAGTTAGAATTTTAGTCGATGGCTAATTTTATTTCCCCTTATAGACTGTTGGATGGTCATTTTGGGTTAACATATCTGGAACTCTGTGTTAAGGCTCAATAAAGTTAGCGAAGCTCCAAATACATATTCTTAAAACGAGATGTCTTCAAATTGTGCTTAACAGGGGTTAAAGAGTACACTCGTCGATTTATCGTAAGTTTTATCATTCTGTTATAACAGGCCTAAATATCATTTGCAGGTGTGTCATGGAAAAAGGTGTGTTTAAGAAATTATGGTCGTTACTTCAATGGGCAGTATTTAGTTTTGCAACGCTTGGAATGTTTGCCATAAGCTTGGTAAGAATAAATACCTTATAACAACAGAATTCTATCATTTATAATTATCTCCCTGGATCGTTACTGCCGGCAGATGTTTCTTTCTGGCATGATTTTTATCATGTACGAAGTCGTTCCCGCCGCCGATGATGGCGAGAGAGATACGGACGTCGCTTTTCCCTTTTTCTTTTTCCTTCTACAGTGTACTTCTCCTCCTCCTCCTCCTCCTTCTCCTCCTCCTCCCCCACCTCTCTTCACCTTAGAGATCTACTCTCAGGCTACAAAACTAAGTAATGTTTTGGTCTGTGGTAGGTGCCTTACACAGATATTAGTCACAAGGCAAAAAGCAACTTGTGGCCGGTGATTCACAGATGGAGACAGAAGACAGATGCTTTTGAACTTGTGAACTCGTATGGCTTATTTAGAAGGTGAATATTTTAATTCTTTCATGACTCCCGGGATTAATGAAGCGGTCTGGTAACTGGTCTTTCTAACTTTTGAGTCTATGAAAAATTCCTATGGTGTTACCATTCAAACAAAAACAGTACTTTCTCATGGTAGAATTGGTTTTCCAGTATTTTTGGCCGCTTTCGGGAATAACTGGGTTAATTTCTAAATTTTTATTACCAAATCCCCCCCTCCCGGTGTACCACAGGAGAGTATAGTTAGGTGGTTTTCATTTGAGCGTTCACCCGGAAGAATTAGTCCCAGACGCTCAAAACTGCGTTCGATGCGTTACTCACTTCTGGTGGTGATCAGTGTAGAGTTGTCCATTAGAAATAAAATAAAATAGAACTAACGCTGCATGTTATACTTTAGCAAGTTTTATTTGTCAATTGTTCACAATGAAAAATAATTGCACGCATCATATCTACGCAACAAGGACTAAACTTGCTAATTAGAAATTATACGGCTCAATAGAATTAGCTTTTGAAGTACATTCTCCTCCTTGTTTAGTATGACTGGTGTTGGTGGCCGACCAGAGGTAATCATAGAAGGCAGTAATAATATTGATGGACCATGGATGGTAAGTATGGAATTCGCCGTCGGCGTGTAAGAGCCTCTATATTTAATTGCCCTACCGACCCTATCATGGGGACCTTTAGTTTCTAGGACAACTACGAGTAAAAGGTTTTCTCAATACTAAGTAGTGCGCCACGTGAACCAGCGTCATTTTGGCGATCAGGAAAAATCTCTGTATCTTCTGAAGAGTAAAAAGAAAGAAATAATTAAACCATTGTTTGTTTTTAGACATGCCTACTTGTTCAATAAGGAATAAATGAAAAAGGGAAAGTAAAAGAAGAATTCGTGTTTGCATTATTTTTAGGAGTACCACTTTCACTATAAACCAGGAAATGTTTCTGAGCCTCCTCCGGTAGTTGGTAGGTTGTTTTTTTCTTGTTGTTGTTGTTTAGAAGGACTCTTCACACTAGGGACGAAAAGTTTCAGTTTGTACGCAAAGTTGCGTTCACATGCTGCACGTCGTAAATGCGATTAGTTTGTTTTGAATTTGCAGCTTTTGGTCGTATCGAACATATTTTCGTCGAAGCCAAGAGTAGGGCAAAAATCGCTGTAATGAACAAATTTTTGCTGTCCCCACCGTCTCCCGCACCCAACGTAACTAAGTACTTCTCATCTTAACTTCCGTCTTAGTTATAATGTACGAGGGGGATGACATTCTCGTCCTCAGTCCCCTTCCCTTCTTTTTGTCACATGGTCTTTAAACGAGTAGCTCTGTAGACAAGAATGGAGAGGTAGGGCAGGGGCAATAGGTAATTACTTCCACTTCCAAAGCTCCCTTTACCGAGCATCTTCCTTGGCAACTTTTCCCTGTATCTTTAATGGGAACACTTGAAAACGTTTTGTTCCTAAAAATGGTCCTTTACATTTCCAAAACTGACACTTTGTCCAAAATACTTTACATACTAAACTCCTGAGACGATTCTCTTATCTCATTATTTCAGCGCCTCATCAGCCTCGTTTAGACTGGCAGATATGGTTTGCCGCCCTGGGCAGTTATGAGTACAATCCTTGGTTTGTGCACCTTGTCTACAGACTTCTTCAAGGACAGCAGGACGTATTGGATCTGTTAGCTAAGAACCCTTTTCCTAAGAGAGCTCCTACCTATATTAGAGCCAAGCTTTACAAGTACCATTATACGGAGATGCCTAAAAATATTACTTCAGTCTCTGATATTCTGCAAAATAACAAGTTAGTATAAATGACAACAAAAGGATAGCTGTCACTTCCCCAATCAAACGTCTATGTTTCCTCTTTCATCTTAGAAGCTTGTTCATAATCAGATAATACGTACGTGCCAAAAAATTGCTTAAACATTTTTTTTTGCTCCAGCTACCGGAATCTCTTCCGGAAAGGGGAGAACCCTCCTGCATGCCTTTTGGATAGCAAAATACAAATGCACTTCCAAAATGCCATTTGATGCTCAGACTGATCCTATATTTAAAGGTTTGCAAATACTGAAGTTCTCTGAAATTTGCCTGTTTCAAGTTGGAAAGTGGAAGTAATGTTATAAAATAGGCCTGCTTCCCAATGTAATCAAAGAAATGTCTTTAATGACAAATCAAGTTCATTCCTATAAAATCAGAAATCCAAATACTTTCTCCTTATTTCCTGCACAAACAAATAAAAAACTTTTTGGTAAAAGGTTTCAAGGGTTCATAAAAGTTTTCATTTCACTAAATCACAATATACAAAGTGCTGCTACTATCTTTATTTTAAACCCAGATTGAAAACATTTCTCCTTAACTGATTCGCCTCTTGTTTTTTCTGCTGCTTTTTGTCGTTTAGTGTGTTTTGTTTTGTTTCCTATATATTGTACATGTACTTCAATATGATTTCGCCGCCTATTTATTTTATTTATAGTCTTGGGTTAGGGAGGGAGCTCATGTAATAAACCCCCACGGTTTCAATTTGAGTTTTTCCACCAAAAAAAAATACCTGCAATTCTTCCACTTGTGTAATTTGCGTCACTTTCGTTCTTTAACTATCATTTTTATATTATATTGAATGTCTGTGTATTTTTTTTTCTGGCAAATAAATAAACTGAAACTGTTACTAACCGAATAGCATTACTAGCATTGCCTTCACCTTACCCTTTATGCCCCAGATTTCCCTTATATTATCACTACTAACTGTTTTACAAGGTTATGACTTACAAGAAAGGAAATGCTCAGTTGAGGTGTGCTGACTCTTTAGCAAATACTCCTCCCTGGTACTATAAGAATATACAAAGAAAAGTGTGGAGAACAAAATAGTCTATAATATTTTGCTGATGTTGTTTTCTCTTTTAGATTGGTAAAACATTGGTGGTGGCGTGAGATGGTGAGAGACTACTTACCCATCCTGACTGTCGATGAACCATCACTGATCACCTGGCTCAATCAATATGGTCTGGCTAAGGTCTCTATTGTCTGTATTGTCTTCGGATTTAAAAATGAACGGAATGAATTTCATCCCTAGACTCAAAAGTTAGAACCACCTTGTAAAGCATAGTAAACAGCACCACAGGAAAGTACTGAGCCCCTCAGTAGTTTTCATTTGAATGGTCACACTTTAGGATTTCATCCACACACTCAAAAGTTAGAACCACCTTGTACAGCATAGTAAACAGCACGACAGGAAAGTACTGGTTAGTACCTTTTATTACAACGGACACAATTTAGGATTTCATTCTCAGACTCAAACGCTAGAACCTCCTTATGCAGCATAATAAACAGTACCACAGGAAAGTACTGCTCTGCACAGTAGCTTTTATTTGATTGGTCAAAATTTAGGGTCTCATCCTCAGATTCAAGAGTTAGAAGCACCGTGAAGAGCATAGTAAGTAGTACCACGTACCGCAGAAAAGTACTGCTTAGTAGGTGTCATTGAATGGTCACCCCATTACCATAGGATTTCTTCCACAGACTCAAAAGTTGAAACCACCTTGAACAGCATAACAACTGCATGAGTTGCGTCTTTTACTGCGATACCTAAGGATTTCATTCACAGACTCGAAAGTTATCTCATTCGCCATGATGACTCAGAATTTTACCCATGACTATTTACCTGTACTTATTTGTAATTAATACTTTAAATTTTCTTTTATTTAGGACGAACCATGGCCTGAACGTCCATCAGGGCGTCCATACAGAGCTATAACTTATCTCCGATCAATCGTTCGAACCCTAGATGCCATTCGATTTATGTGGGCGCTTTTTGCATGCGGATTGCTTATGGCCCTTTTTAAGTTTCCAAAGCAGCAATAAATATTTATGAGCAGACTGTAATCACAGCTCAGATAACTGTGATAAGTTCCAAAGTCTAGTCTATATACATGTAGAATGAATCTAGAATTTACATGCTATGTTATTTTTATCATGTGAAAACAGTATCAATTCATTTAAACTATAGCCCGGATGTTGGGGCGAGAATCTTCCGACCTACATTGAAAAATTACACGCAGCTTTTACTGAAGATTGGGTAGCGGTAAAAGTCAAAATTAATTTCATTGTTTCATCCACTGCCTATGGAGAACTGTACATTAATTTATCCAAAAACACGGTAAACAGGTCAGCGTACAATATTGAGTTGCTGACAGTGACTTCAGTGTTGTTGGCAGTGACTCCCATAAAAAAGATACGGGATGAGCGTTTTCTCGCTTAGGGATGTAAATTATGGATTTTGGTCTTATAAACTCTGGACGGAAAGCCAAAGTTTTTAGCCATGTAGTTCACTCCTAGGATTGTGCGTAAAGAAATAAGGACTTCAAGCACCGACAACGGCAACGGCAACGGCCACCGTGAAAGAGACTGGGGAGATAACATCAATTCAAAAAGAACCTGAATGCGGTTGTTGTTTTTGGAACATGTACGTGATAGTCGAGATAGCGGAACAAACGGAGCAGTAATGAAAAATAAGCTTTAATGTAAAACAGAAGCATATGCTTCTGTGTAAAATAACTGAAGTGAAGTAAAGTAGCTTTACCAGCCTCGCCTCAGCCTTTATTCACACATGTCAAGTGTTTTTCTCTCATGCAGTTAAACATGTGAAAATCTCAAGTCTTTGTTATCAGGCCAAAAACGTTCAAAGTACTTTACTTTTCCTAGAAGCTATCTAATGCCAAATTTATAAGAATTTTGCAAAAATACCAAAGGAAAACTAAAGTTCAGTACTCACGTTTTGTCACAACGGCAAAATACCAATTCTCACTTTGCGACGTGACGGGAACGGTAGACGTTTTTTCCTTGCACTGACATCGCATTTCGTGCTTTGTGTATACCCTGAGGGCTCTCCATTGCCGTTGCCTTTCTTGTTGTCACTGCTCAAAGTCCTTATTGTCTATGAAGGCCGCCGTGCCATGCTGAAGACAACTGTCAAAATCACTTCAACAGTAGTTTACGACTTCTTCTGCGCTTATTGGTTAAGATCTATAATCTATCAAAGTAAAGACCAGGATAAATTGTTGTTTATTTGTTTAATAACTCTTATTATTCATGTTAATTCATTTCTTTGTTTGTGTCCTCTAAGACTCGCTGTCATGCTGAATTTTAATATATCGAAAGTGGCCTATTGCTCTGGCCTAGATAATAATATAAAACAAAGCGATTTTTAAAGCATTTCCTAAAAAGGAAAGCATCAAACCAAATAAGGAATACAACCCATAAGGCCATTGGGCGCCATAACCACACCGGCCATAGTGAGCTTTACATTAGTACTAATATTAACAGAGGCAACAATAGGATAAAATGAACGTGTTTATTAACAAAATATGTAAGAGCAACAAGTCAAACTGGTCTTGAACATCCCAGTCGTCTCTCTTGATAAGTCCCCCCGAAGAGAGAGAGAAACAGTGATAGTAAGGCAGTGCTCATAAAGTGGCTCGACCCAGTTTTTTGCGGGGTATCATCCTACTTTGAAGCTCTCTGGTATCCCCACCTTTACTTTTATCGTAAGTCTAACACATAGATTGGATAACATATAGATCAATCTACAATACAACATAAAATGTTTGGCGATCGGAGTAAATGTCACGTGGTTATAATGCCACGCCCCTTTGAGGTCTGAGTCAAAAATCTGCTGTTGCCGGCGTTTTTTCGTGAAAATCTCTCGGCTACACATAGTGCACAGTAGTGCCTTGCGCTGGACAGAGTTTCACCAAAATCGCAAAGACCCAATTCGAGAAATTCAGCGGTTTCAAAATTGAGGTCATAATTTATGCGAAAATGATAAGCAAACTTTACACGATTATATCTAATAAACTATGAGACTGATCCCTTTATTTTGGGGATCGTTATAACAGATGGGTCCTTGCAAGTCAGCAAAAAGCTTTAGGGCCTTGTAAATGTGCGCGATTTCGAGCAATGCAAACATATACAAATTATAGTTTTCTCTATTTGTTGACGTTTGTCAGCGTTTAAGAGTCCTTCTCACGAAAAAAGCATTTTCTTAAAAATTCGTAGTTTTTTTTTCAAATTTTTTCAGGGCCACAATTGATGAATTAACTACCCGGACTATGAATTTCATGGTCATTGAAAAACTGTGACATTATCTTCTATAAGCCCAAACTTGAGTAAACATTGAACATTTTCAGCGTTTTGGCTGAGTTTGTGCTTTGGGAGTTGTCTATTGTTTCTAGTCTGTCATTATACAGCATTTTTGTTCAGCACGCGTGCAATGACCACCCTTGGCTTACTTCCGAATGCTCACCGAGATATGACAATTAGAATGAAAAAATAGAAGGGATTCCCGTCACGCAACGTCTCCAACCAGCTGAGTGTGCATTATGCCGAGAATTAAAAACTCTAGAAAGAAAATGGCCGGGGTGTTGAATGCTATTCGAGTGAGAAAGGAGGTTCACGGAGAAGAGATTGTGCTTCAGGTTCGTAAGTGTCCATTATTTTAAGACATCATGACATCATGATAGGACGTCCTAATACCGCGGACTTTGTATTTTTCCATCAGGAGAGTCCCCCAGAGAGTGCATCAAGAGAGAGTTGTGAGATAAAAAGAAAGAAGAGGAGACAATATGAGGAAAAATGTGAAAAGAAAAGAGCCAGTAAACTAGCTGCAACAGAAAAACGATGCAAGGCGTCAGTTTCATCGCCCACGAGACCTATTTTACGTCCGGACCCGCCGTATAAGAAAATAGGGAACGCTAGCCAAGAATATATTGTCAACCTGGAAATGCTTACGGAAGCGCTTGAAAAATGTCAATATTGTGATAAGGGGCCGTTAGAACTAACCAACAGTTGCCAAGACGTGCGACCGTAAGGACTGATACCTGTTTTAAAACTAAAATGCAGTAATTGTTGGTCCATCAACAGTATCCGCCCTGCCGAGAGCCACCGAACTGGCAAACGGGGGCCAGCGACTCTTGACATAAATTCCAGAGAAGGTCTCGGGGCCTTGCATACCGGAATCGGCCATTCACAGTACTCTGGTTTGATGTCTGCCCTTCGTCTTCCCTCACTGACTTCGCGAAACTTCAAGAAACGAGAACGAAAAGCTGGAGGTGCCATAGAGAGTGTGGCCAAGCGGTCGTGTGCCGCGTTTACGGAGATGGAAAGGGACCTCTCGGCGAATGACGGTCAAGGGGAAAGGCCGGTGGCAGTGGGCGTGTCCTACGACATGGGATGGAGAAAGCGTGGCAAGAGCTATGATTTCTCATCCGGAGTGGGAACTGCAGCGGGACTAATGACGGGAAAAGTGATCAGCTATGCCACGCGGAATACCTTATGCAGAGTGTGTCAAGAGGCTGTTGCTAACAACAGGGAGCCCACCGTGCACGACTGTCGTCGTAATCACGAAGGCCCATCCAAAAGTATGGAGGCCAACGTTACAGTGCAGCTATTTGGTGATGCAGTCGAAGGTGGCGTACGTTACTCGACGTATGTTGGTGTTGACGATAGCACAACAGAGAATCGGTTGCAGTCATTGGTAGCCTATGACAAAGAAAAATGGAGCGACATCAATCACGCAAGCCGCACGTTGGGTTCCAGACTATATGCTATCAAGTCCAAAGTGAAGGGTCTCAGCCCAGCAGTTATTGGATATATCCAAAGATGCTTCACGTATTGCATAAGACAGAACAAGGGAAAGGCGTCATCCTTGTTGGAGGGGCTGAAGTCGATAGTGCTACATGCGTTCGGAGAACACACTCTTTGCAAAGAATGGTGTACATACAAGCATGACCCAGACAACGACAGTCACGGCGACCTTTCTGATGGAAGAGATCTTCAGGTAAATTCACAATTTGCCAATCTCGGATGAAACGCTGCTACCTGTTACCAGGAGCGGGGGTGTTCGCGTTGGTTTTCGCACATTCTACATTTTTTAAGACAACACCACTATAGCCCAAAAAAGATACGTTACCGGTATATAGCGTGGGATGGCCTACAAAGGTTCCACTGAACATCTATCACGAAATGTATAGCGAGTATGGGAGCCAATCAGATTTCAATAATGCTTGTCGAAAGGCATGCCTTGCGGTCGAGATGCTTTAACTCACAAAATGTGAAAATTGCACTAGAATAAATCTTTGAATAATTAGCAAAGAAACTATACTTAGCAAACTTCGTGCAATATTGTTAGATAAAGGCAATTCACCAAAATATGTCCGTATGATACGAAAATCAAAACCTCGGCCGCAAAGCATCTTGGTCGACAGGCATTCTTGCTTTTTTCAAAGTGTTTTGGTATCGCTTAGATAATCCAAAATTGTGTCATTCTAGGGAGACGATCTGCGTGCTAGTATCGAGGATGCTACGAAACCCATTCTCACTGAAGAGGCAGCCAAAAAGCTTGCGCCATGTGGGTCCAGCCAGCAAAACGAATGCGTCAACAGTTTGATTGGTACGAAAGCACCAAAAATTCGTCACTACGGTGGATCTGAGAGTAGTGATTTCCGCACGGCGGCAGCAATTTCGCAATTCAATGAAGGGTATGGATATGTTAATCAGGCAGCGCAACTAATGGGTGTAGCAGGCATGCTGTGACTGAAAAGCACACCAAGGTGATGGACAAGAAGAAAGATAGAAACAGTCTAAGGCAGTCAACCAAGGCGTTTAAGCGAGCTAGGAGAAGTGCGAAGAAAAAGAAAACCCAAAAGACCCGATCATTGGAACATAACGAGGGCGTGACCTATGAGAGCGGTGTAGGACTAACACAAAGTGAGGCTGACAGATTGACAATCACGAATGGTACTTTGAGTGATCTACGATCGACTATTACGGACAAGGAATTCGATGACTATGGGAGCATAGCGAGCCTGCAAGAGAGTGCAGAAAATAAGGTACTTATAGCGGCTACACCCTTTCTTGAATTTATCCATAGGTATCACCAGGACTTTTCAAAGGGGTAATAAATTGTGATGTGTGATGTGTCTTATAGACTTCCGATGCTCAAAAACTCGAAAATAAAGCGCAGGCACTTTAAATACACATGGTTATACTCCTTTGGGAAAGGGATATGGGTGCGCGCCCGAAAGCCCGTCGTTGACGGCCGATCTTGAATCTAATTCTTTCACTGTTATATGTTTTCAGGAGAAGACGGGGACACCGAATGGGCCTTTTTTACCAGCTATATGTGATACAGAAACAACGGGGCTTGGTATGGAGTGCGAGATAATTCAACTGTCGTGCTTGGTTCAGGGGAAGACGCCGTTTAACCAGTACCTGCTTCCAGACAAGAAAATGATATCGGAAAGTGCGACCAAGATTCACGGAGTGTCTGTAAGCTTTCAAAATGGGGCGAAGCAATTGCACAAAAATGGTAACCAGTTGCCAGCTGTGTCACAAGCTCAGGGACTGGGGGATTTTCTTAGCTTCATAAAAGAGGTTGGATGTGAGACGCGGGTTGTTCTCGTTGCCCACAACGGTAATCGGTTCGACTTCCCCATTTTGCTACGTTCGATGAAAGAACAGGGTCTACTTGAGCAGTTTCTAGAGTGCAGGCAGATGCTTTTGGATTCACTAGAAGTAATCACAGAAGAAAAAACGGCTCGGGGAAGTCATCTAAAGGAGTGCAAGGGGAAATCTCTTTCTACAATGTACGAGAAATTGTTCAGCGAGCAATTTAACGCCCATGATTCCCTAGAGGACGTGGTTTCACTCGGAAGGGTCCTACACAGTAACAAGTTGCAACAGACTCTGGAAGGGATGGTAGCGTTGGCTAGGCAAGCAAATACTTTTTGTGAAGACATGGCTATGAAA
>NC_133206.1:24190622-24260622 GCF_958299795.1 Porites lutea | reverse complement strand
GTCGCTAAAAAGTCAGTGCGGAGGGCGCGTTCAGAGAGAGTGTAAGAAAGAGACCTTGAAGCACAAGCCGTTCTACTGAAATCCCTTCAGCAGAGGCGTCCCTTTTAACTTCACGGCAAAAGAAGTCATTTTGTCGGGGGAAAGCAGTTTGATGTCCTGTAAAAGTTGAGAGAGCAGGAGAAGTATTGTGGCGACCGTAACATCTCCAAGACCGTAACATCTCTCTAAGAAGTCAGTGCGTTACATAATATCTCTCCAAGAACGGTTGCGGAAACCAAACTGAACTAGAGAGCAGCGGCAGACCGAGAGACCGAAGCCGGAGCAAGTCTGTGAAAGATTAAAGTAAGGCGGCTCCTGGAGTTTGGAGGCTTTGGGATCGAGTTAAAGTGGTGTTGTGTTCGGAAGGAGTCCCGGCGGGCTGGACTAAAGGAAAGACGAGGAACTCTGTTTTATACTTAAGGTGAACTAAAAAGGGAACTATTACTGCGCGTTCGAAGAAGACAATTTGTAAATATGTTGTAGACTAAGTAGTTCAAAAATCGCTATGCATTTTGTGTAAAAAAAAGTAATATCGAATTAGTCTTTAGAAATTAGAATAATTATCCGTTTTAATTGTTTAGTGAAACGAGTATATAGTGACGCTTGGTTAACCTTAAAATAGTGGAGTTTTGGGAGTATTGTTTTAATAAACGTGTAGAGCATTATTTTTTTATATACGTGTTTTCTTGAGTTTGTCTATGCTCGGTGTTACCGTTTGAGAGGACTCAAAAATATGTTGCATCTTGGCAACATACAATCCATCATTCTAAGAAACTACAATTTTACAGCTTATTTAAACATGATTATAAAATTTCAAGTTAGCTAGACTTAATTAGAAATTCTGCTAATAGGAAAGATTTAGAGAAAATTCGTATAAGTAACCACAAACTCATGATTGAAACTGGAAGATATAATCAAACTTCCCGCAGCGATAGATTCTATCCTATTTGTAACTCTAGTATAATTGAAGACGAATTTCATTTTCTCTTCCATTGTCCAAAATACTCAATCCCAAGGGAGAAATTCTACAATCAAATCAAACAAAATTTTGTCGACTTAAATCAGCTATCTTACACAGAATTAATAATTAAATTGATGAATTCACAGAATTTTTCCGTAAATTCACATTTGTTGAAATTTGTCTCATTATGTAATGATTTACGTAATAATTTGTTGTCAAATCATGCTGATGACACTTGATTGACTATAATAATCATTGCATTGCATTATCATTGTTATGATTTGTTTGTTTTTTTTTAAGGTTAAAGCTTTTGCAATACTGTAACTACATAATTATAGTCATGCAAATAAAGCTTATGTTGTTGTTGTTGGTTTGGTCACAATGAGTAAAATGATTTTTTCTCTCTTTATCGCTGAAACAATTAACTTTTGCATAATAGCCGAAAGTGCAACATTATTTGCGACGTAAATATCTTTTCCAAGAGGTGCCTACCCAAGTTGGAAAATTAAGGAAATTCCAGGGGGCTGACAAGCACTCCCGGAATCAGCCTAATGCAGTTCAGAACTGGTCACGGCTGGGCTCCCTTCCACAAAGTCAACCATATGTATTTACAGTCGCACCTCTATGTGCAACCAGCTGTAGTAAGTGACCACCTCCCCTGTTAAAACGACCACCTATCGCCTGACCTATACTAACCTAAACACGGAAATTTCCCCAGTGAACGCCCTGTAAATGGAACACGACCACCTTTTTTTCTAAGCGACGTTTCAGGCTGATGGTTGACTTATAATTTTCCATTGTTTTTAACCTCTTGAAAGCAACCACTCGATGCATGATCTGACCTCTATGCTCGCTGTATGTACTGTTACTTAGAATATAAGAAATAGTTTTAGTGACAACATGGAACTATGAAGGCCCGTTCTGTTCAAAATCATGACAATAAAATTGCACTTCAAGTCAGTTTTAATCCAACTGCAGCAAATGTTATGGACATGTTATGTATTTTTGTCATCACTAAACAATTCTTTTTTCAGCGTGTTTGTAATTCTTTTTAGCAACAAGAGTTATTTTTGGTTTTAATGATAGGAATCCTTTTTTCATTCATGCCATGAATTTTTTTTCAGTGGTACTTCTAATTATTTTTCTAATGTATATCAAGAATTATTTTTTAATTGGGCCGAGATTTATTTTTCGCAGTATCGCGAATTTATTTTTTGGCCTACAATGCATTGCGGGCCTTGCATTTGAAGGACTGGTTCGAGTTTTTGACTTCCTTGGTCGACCATTTTGAAAACTTTGCAAGTGGAGGAGTGCTTTCAAAGAGAATGCCAAGGCGAAACATTGTCAGGGAAGGAAACGAAAGAGGTTTTCATCTTTCTTACAAAATCTGTCAGGAGCTAGTAGTCTGTGCGTTCGTTATGAGGTTTTCTGGACCGAAGATTTAATAGAGGAGACTACGAAGCGACTTCACGACTCGTACACAGTTCTAACCCTTATTGAACATGACATGTCTGCCGGATTGAACTGTTCTCTACCCAATTTCGTCTCGTACTACACATGCTGGGTTTCGGAACGAAGACACAGAGAGTGAGAGTTTCCCCTACCCTGCAGTTCAGGAAAAAGCTCCCGATTCTAATCCAGACGGGCGAGCACTAGAAGCAGAGCCAGATGGACTCGAGGTAGAAGACCTTCGCTGAGTGCTATGTTAGAGTCGACCTCACGACCTGGGAAATTCGATTGATTTATGTAATATTTATTTTATGGCATTATTGGCTATAGTTATATCTCAGGTGTCTGACGTTGGACAGACTCATTCATCTCCGAATATTAAAAACATAATGTTAAAAATCAGGAACTACTATACTGCCATGGTAAAGGCGCTAGAGCAAGTTCCCCATGTTAGTTAGTTAGTGAGGTCTACTCTCACCAGCACTCTGCGAAGGTGTTCTATCTAGAATCCATTTGGCTCTGCTAGTTCTTATGCCCGCCCTTCAGGATTAGAATCGGGAGATCCTTTCTGAAGTTTAGGGTAGGGGGCACTCTCATTCACAGCATCTTCGTTCCGAAAGCCAGCATGTGTAGTACGAAGACTCGAGGTATAAGATCATGGGATAGAGAACTGTTCACTTGGGCAGACATGTCATGTTCAATAAGGGTTAGAATTGTGTAAATTAAAGCTTCGCCGGGTCCAGAAAACCTCATCACGAACGCAGAGACTACTGGCTCGTGACAGATTTTGCAAGAAAGATGAAAACCCTTTTTGTTTCTTTCCCTGACAATTTTTCGCGTTGGCATTCTCTTTGAAAGCACTCCTCCACTTCAAAGTTTTCAAAATGGTCGCCCAAGGAAGTCAAAGACTCGAACCAGTCTGAACTAGTCCACTTTAACTGCAAGGACCGCAAAGCATTGTAGGCCCAAAAATAAATTCGCGATACAGCGAAAAATAATTATCAGCACGATGAAAAAATAATTCTCAATACTTGCATCAAAAATAATTCGCAGTACCACTAAAAAATCGTTTGTGGTACACATGAAAAATTTATTCATACAAAAACATAAAAAAGGGAACAGCTTTAACAAAAAATAATTCATGCCGCTAAAAAGAATTAACAACACACTAAAAAAATCCTGTGTAGTGATGACAAAAATACACAACGGGTCCATAATAAATGCTGCACTGGCCAAAAGAGTCACTTGTGATGCCATTTTATTATATTAATTTTGACCAGAACGGGCCTCCATACCAGTCAGTCTTTGTGAGCCGATGCTCGATCAGCGTAGTATGTTCCATGCACCTTTTTTTGAGGGAAATCTTGAACAAAGCACGGTCAATAAAACTGGTCGGAGGGTGATCGTCACTGGTGAAACATACACTCTTCTGTCTCTTAACGGTGAAAAGGCTCAAACCATTAGAACTGAACATTGTGAACAAACTTGAATGATAAACTTTGGGCCCAGTAACATTTCCTGTTCCGCCCACTGATTCACTATTTACTTAAAAATCAGTGGTCTTAGCTAAAAATCGTCTCCTAAACTTCTGTTGAGAGTACGTCTATCCGTGCCCTGAGGGTTTACTTTGTGTCGTCTTACAGTGTACTTTTAGGTTTTGGGAGAGAACACCATGTTGGTTTCTTTGCTAAATTACCTAGACTACCTAGTCCTGAAGATCGACTTATATCCTGGGTGTTAATCCTAAAATTGCTTGTGATATTGATGTTGCTCCACCCTTTTGTGTCTGAGACTAGGGCGACCTGGTTTTTCCCTTCCTGTCCTGTTTCTGACTTTTCCTCTATGTTTTCAACGCCATGATTCTCTACAGCATTATCTCTCTGCCTCCATCTTCACCAAATTTAGACTGCGAGCAGTCTCTCTTTTTCTTCAGATTTAGTGAGAGCAATGCACGCGCGCGGGAGCGGCGAAGCCGCGAGACGCGCGAAACGAGGGCGGCAGCCCGAGAAGAAAAAAGAGAGACTGCCCGCTTAGCCAGAGCCAATGAATTAAGCGTTGGCCTCACAACGCAAAATACGATTGGCTGATTTGTCAAGCGTTGACAACAAACTGTCAACAATCGAAACCATTGACAAGTTGATGATGGCTGAAGCACTGCAGGAAAGTTCGTCATAAGAAGGTCTCATCTCTCCGGGTACGTGACGTGATTGCGCAATTTAAATGCTCAAAGCCTCTCTTCACTGTCAAGGAACGCTTTAGTTCCAAAACGGTAGTCTTACTTTAGAACTTAAAACAGAAAGTAGCATAGGCTGGAAGACTCTTAGACTGTTTATTTTGTAAAGCTAAAACAATAGTTATTACCAACGGATGCACTACAGGACATCGCGCTATGGAACAAAGATTCTCAAGAATGAAAGAAAAAACAAATCGGCGCCCAAAGAATGATCTTGAGTGACTTACAGCGTAAAGTTAAGCTACAATTAGGATATGTAGAACACTGTCCCGTGAAAATTCAACATCCCGCAAACAAGAACTAGGCCACGGGTGATCTCATTCAAAACATAATGCACAGGAAATGAATTATTAATATCAGAGAAATAGACCAGCTTCATGACCTCTAAAGGTGAGACCAGCGGCCAAAATTAAGATTTGCTCAGTCAATTAGCTTAGAATCGACTCTAACTCTATGCACTGCATAAGCTGCGATTTAAAAGGAAAAGTAGAAAAACCTCTGTTGTTCAAGCAAACTCTAAAGTCACGTTTCACGTGCCTGGCCTGTCAACACTTCAGTTTTGACGCCGAAAAATCACTAGACCGTGAAAGACCATTCTCTCTGGCTTTGCGGGTAGTCTCTCTTTTTTCGTGCCTTTCCCGTCTCGCGCCATCAGTCACGCGCGTGGCCATTGCGTGTCTCGCGTTTTGCTCGACGGACTACAGAAAAAAGAGAGATTGCTCGTAGTCTACACCAAATTGGGAAACGAGGCTTTTCCTTCAGTCAGCTCATTTTAAATCCCCGCTTCTGTCCTCGCTTCCGAAAATGCGTATTTGCTGTTAAATCCCCGCTCATGAAGTGGGGCAAACAGGTCTTTTGTTAATTCCCCCACCCCCCGGGACCCTGGGGGTCGGGGGTGACGGAACTTTCTTCTCAAACCACGTGAAGGTATTGTCTTCTGGCCTCGTTACACTGTTTGAAAGTAGACTGGGCACGAATCAGAGGCATTTATGCTCAGCAAAAATGGTGGAAGGAAAGAATCCCCTCAAATATGTATGATTTTAATTTAGTAATTTATTTGATTTTCTTTGCTACTTTATGGTCACTTCCATTCTGCGAAGGAGCAACACACTGGGTCGTTACGGAAGATGGGAGAATACAACAGCAGGTAGAGCAAATTTAACTTTTAAATTATTCACGCTAAACCCGTTTGTTTATAGTTCATGAAAATTTGGGCAATATTAAATTTATCCAGTCTACAAGAAAACTAAATGTGGAAAGTTTTACAACAAGGACTTACAATTACCTGTGTTTTTTGAAGCCCTTTTAATAGGTGGCTCTTTATCGGTTCGCCAACACAATTCATTGATCGTTTGCGATAGTTTGATTTTATCCTTGATTGCGAAAAGTCAGTTATTCTAGAATTTATAATTAGCACTGGCGGAAGTTTACAAACAATACATTAAGTGAAGTAGACCCTACGATTGAATTTCTACCAAACAAGAAACGTTTACACAATTACGAGTCTAAAGTAAGAATTTGGCTTTGTTCCATGTTGTCAGAGAAATCTCAGACCATCAGAAATATCGCTGTTTCCTGTACATTCCTGTCATTCCCAATGTTAGTCAGAACTGAGCACGAGTAAAATCTGAGATGCCATGGTACACAAAGATGTGACAATACTCTGTTGTTGTTATAAAGAAAATTAGCTTTTGATGCTGAGTTTGTACAGGACTCAATTTGAGGACTAATATAGCTGTTGTGGGCAAAATCCGTTCTCAGGTTTCTCGTATTTAGCCTATTAGGGTTAGCTTTTAGCCTGCTAACCTACATTTAATACTGGTTTACCTGAGAACAGATTTTGAAAAATGGAAATTTGTGTCAGTAGCCACGAATTTGTTACAATGTACATGTATAAGTGGTAATTAAGTCCATAAGTAATAAATTATTTAACAATTAATGAATGAGGCTGAGTATCTTATGAAGAATTATGGAGATCAAAGAGGATGTTATCCGTTGAGGCTGTAGGCCGAGGCGGATAACACCCTCCAAGATACGAAAGCTGAATTCAATAATTGTTTTATTATTCATTGAAAATATTTCATAGTGTAAAAACATAGCTAAAACAAGCTTACCTGCATCGATGTTAAGTTTATCTTCGATAGTTTACGTTTAGGTTTGTCCAGCTCCGCAAATATTCTCCAAATAGCAGATGTCGCCCTCAGAGTTGTCTTCTTGCTGTTTTTGCTATGTTTTTAGCCATTATTTCGCCTAGTTCCAGCTGTAGTTCTTACTCTTGAAACGAGTGGAGTGTCCACCAATTTAGTTTTTACAACAAAAATAACTCAATCTCATCCCCAGGTCTTCTCGGTTAATGGTGCATTAACCTGTAGAAGGCTGCATTTTTGACGTCATTTCCTCGTTAAACACGAAATTCTTCCAAATTTGGTCATCAGTAACTGATTGTGGTGAATTATGCGTGTGCTTTAGCCAATCAGAATTGGGGAAATATTTTGAATGAATAAATAGAGAATACTTCATGGAAAGTGCTGGCGTACGGTATTTACGCACGAGTTGTTGACATATCAGAAATCGAACAAGTGAGCGCAGCGTACGAGTAAGATTTCTGATACAAAAACAACGAGTGCGTAAATACCGTACAAAGCACTTTCCATGTGGTATTGTGTTTATTATATACATACTGAGACATTTATCATTTTGGCGGCCTTTTTATTTTAAATCTTTCAAAAATGCTAAAATTTGCCGCTACACACTTACCGCAAAATGACAACGATAACGAAGTATCAGCTTTTAGTAAAAACGTTTGTTAAAAACATAAATGACGGTAAGGATATGAGGTAATCCAAGAACTATAAGTAATCTTAACTGTTTGTTCTCAATGCAGAATTGAAACTGAGTGAATTTAATTAAAATGGCCGGTTTCAATATAAGCTTAAGCTTAAATGAAAGGCAAAGTAGCTCTGACAAAAAACACAACAAAAGCTTACGTCTCGTTCTGTTTTTCCCTTTCCGCTGTTGTTTCGCCGGCTCTCTACCGTTTTCTTTATCGACAGTGAAACAAACGAAACTATTCCATTCCATTTCCGAAATGTTTTTCATTTTTTTAGCGAGAAAAACTCTTTGAGTAAAACTTTTCTCGTTGAATGTGTGCGAAGCAGCGCTGCAAGCTGCAATAAAAGGCGGGAATTTTGGCGTGAAACTCACACACCTCTGTGGCTTCTGTTTGGACGTATCATTTTTCTCACACGTGAAAAAACATCGTTCGCCATTCTGATTGGACGTATCATTTTTTTCACATGTGAAAACCATCGTTCGCTCCTCTGAGTGGTTAGAACTAATTTGCGTACGAAAATTTACGACATAGCTTTTTGGTGAGTATTTCTTAGTATGTATATAATAATAAAGTGTATTAGCTAATGTATCAACTATCAATATCAGTCCCTTTGAAACTTGAATTGCAGACAATGAAATACATGTTATATTGTAGTAAACACTTTTTCTGTGAAATTGACAGGTAAAATATTCTCTGGTGTTCCAAACATAAATTTTCACGCCATGATGGCACTATCTTTAAATTTAATATACAAATTTAATTCACCATCTTCTCAGGTACAGTTCAATCAGTGGCTGGCAGAGGTCTCATGTTTAAATCTCAAAGAGTTTTCTAATTTTTTTTTCTTTAAGTCATGATAAAGCTGGGCATTAACAGCTTAAGGTATCTGCACCGGCAAATTTTCAACATTTTGTTGTGCCCTTAAAATCTTTCTTCAGTAAGTTCAGGTGATGTAGTATGCATATTTTGTTTTCTTTTTCGAATATACCTTGGAATTTAAGTGAATATCTACTCAAACGTTGACCAATGTACCAGAAGTTAAAGAAGAAAAGAAGAATTTTCATTTCCGTCACTAAGAAAAAAGACTGCGGGAGATGGCAGAAATGCAATTTGACTCCTCTTTTCAGCATCAAGTTCTACTGATGTGCGCAACAAAATTTATTCACTGCCTTGATTCATTTGCAAACCACAGTCGCTGTATGTCCAACTTGATTTTTCTTGATTCTGTTCAAGCTGTGATGACTAATACTACTTGCTTCTTGTCAAAATTCGTTATGTTCTTGAAATATACTCCATTTTCCAGGACTTATTGTATAAAATTGATATTACATCAGCGTTTCTTCTCACCTGATATAATAAATTATTATTTTGACAATTTTGCCGGGAGAGTAAAATGGTTTCTTGGCCTTAATCCTCTGGTTTGCTTTTCTGCTGATTTCTTTCTCTTTACAGAAGCAATTCATTTTCAATTTTGAATAACACTCTTCTTCAATCTTCATACTTCAGCATGCCTCACTGAATTAAAGCCGACACTGCGTAACGCATCTTCTGGAAGTGCGTCACACCTAGAAACCAGTCACGTATCAAAATTAAAGGGGTCCATAGACAGGTTATTAGACATTTTTTAGGCTTCCACGAGCATTTTACACATTGGTGATTCAAAATGGCGGGCAATAAATTCTGTAATTATCGAGGAAAAACAGCTGATTTTGAGAAGAAAATAACCTTTTTTACACTGGAAAAGCGTTAATTACCATGTGACCGATTTACCTTGACTAACGGCAACCAGTTTTTGGAGGAACAGAATGGATTATAAGTGTAGCAAATACACAAAGAGCATGTTACTGAAGAGATCTGTGTTTGGTCAAAGATTAATTGCTGCACAGCTGTGTTATTGAAGTCAACATGTGGATCAAACTACAAAATAGCACACTGTGCCATAGAAGGTGGATTAATTCAAGCTGTGTCATGGTCAAACACAGGATTATTCTATTAAAATGTCCTTATCTGTGTTACATTTGTTTTTTGACGATAACTTTAAGGATTCTTTTGAAATTTTGATTTTTCTCTTTCCGTACCACCCTAAGGGGTAGTGAAATTAACACCTTTTGGGTGACATAGCATAGTTTATTTTGATATCTTTTAGTTCCTCAAGAACTGAGAAATACTGTCCATGTAGTGATATATAAAAATGTAGATATTATCTATAAAATAACTATTAAAATTGATGCAAAGATGTGCAAAATTTACTGGTGCAGATACCTTAAGAGCCTCAGTTTCTGTTTAGTTTCAGGCCTTAACAATGGATAACGATTTTTTGTATGTTTGCCCTTTTTGCTCAGCTATGATCAGGCGCTCTCCTCCAGCACCTATTCATTTTATAACTAAACAAGGTACCATAATTCCCAGGCAATTGCAGAGATCTGGGATTTGTTAGAAAATAAAACTGCTGACTATATTATTCTGATGTCTCTTTGTTTTTAGGCTGACTCCATCTTTAATCTCAAAAGTCCATATGACTTGGTCACCTTCATTCATCAGCAGAGTGCATATGACAGACTTAAAATTTTACGAGAAGAATATCTCGAAGAAAAAAGGAAGGTTATAGAAGCAAGGGAGAGGGAACGAGCTGAAATCCAACTAACTTTCTACAAAGAAGATCCAGATTGTGTTGATGCCGGGAAACACATCACAGAGTTTAAGTTGTATTTGGACATGACAAATCCTTTTACCACGAATGACATCAAGTAATAATAATTAATTTGTGATTGTTTGTTTTCCCATCTCTGACATGCAACCCCTGGGAGAAGTCCAACACTTTACTAATAGTCATGGGACCTGGCAGCACTCCTAGTGATCTGGGTTTTTTTGGTCTAGTATAAACAGTTGATACATGACAGACCCATTTATTGAATTTTTTGTTTACTTTTCCTTTGGCCAATTTTTATTGAGAGTCATTGACTATACAGTCAACTCTTGATAACTCGAACCTTCAAGGGAAATCGAAAAAGGTTCGAGTTATTGGGAGCTCGAAGAAAATAGCCGGGAGTAAGGATAAAAAACAGTTTTTACTGCACAGTGAGCATTTTAATCACATTTAATTGTAGAAATGTTGAGTGAAAATTGAAAGATACTTTTAGATTATAAATAAGAACATAAAGAAACAAAACATTGCCTAAACAGAGCATGCATTTTACTTTTTGAGAGGTAAAGCTATTTCATGTTAGATTTGTGACAAACAACATTAGCCTCCACTATCGATCCACTAGTAAACTATCTGCCTACAAAACGTCAATGGGAAATTCAAAATTCAATGTTTCAGAGGCCAGTACTCTGTTTTGTCCCCAACTTTTTAAGGGCTCAAAACATGGTTCAAGTTATCAAGGGTAAAATTATATAGAAATGATCTGAGGGGGAACAAAAATTACTTCGAGTTAGCGGAGTTTCGAGTTATCGAGGGTGCGAGTTACCGAGGGTAAAATCACAGCAAATGTATGACGGAAATCCAGGGGAAATCGATTTTTGTTCGACTTATCGCGAGGTTTGAGTTAGCGAGGGTTCAAGTTATTGGGAGTCAACTGTATTCATGTATCTGATTATAATAAGTCAACTAAGCCTTTGGTGTTTAGAATCACCAGCAGAGATTGAACTGAACCAAAACTTACTAATTTTCTCAACTGTTTAATGTATAGTACCATCCAACCTTCCTTAGTTAATAGAATGTTCCCTTATTCCTCTGAACAAAATCTCTAACTCGTGGACTGGGTTGACAAAATGCCAATCAATAAATGACAAATTATCAAATTTTCCACATACAAGAAGAGTTTGTTTGATACAAGTTTCTAGAATAAGAGGTTTTAATTGACTGTAGTTCGGTGTAAAAATACACACTGGTGTTAAAGTGAGCATTACAATGAGCAAAGGGGGAGGTGCCCAAAATGCTAGTATAGCTGGACTAATGCATACAGCTGTAACCAACCTGTGGGTGACATCCACCCAGGCATTATTACGGCACAGTTAACCAGTCGAAGGTTAGGGAACAAAACACACTTACAGGTACAAACACGGGCAATAAGAGGCCAAAATGCCAAAAGCTGTAAAAACCCAAATTGAATTGCCCCTAGGTGTGCCCCTGTAAATCACTTTTACTTGTCTGGAGTTGAAATTAGCCTAAATTTGATTCAGCCACATTATGCATCTGCAAGGTGACAGTATTTTAAAATATTATTAATACGATTTTTTTTCATTATTTGTTTTTATTTCCAGCATTCCAGACCATGTCAGCTTGTGTCAGCCATTGCCTTCCCACTTTGAACCTCCCTATTGCAGAAATGAACTGCCAACTGTCATATACAGTTATGACCATCTTGAGGGTGTTAATGGTAAACACCAGTTAAATGCCAGTGTTGAGCCAACACTGTTGGCATCATTGTCCTCATACTTTAAGACTGCAGAAGATCTAGGTGGTCATGTCAGTGTGGCAATGGAGCAGGTCTGTTAAAATATTAAAATGTTAAATATTTAAATATATAAAATATTATTGTTTCAAGCTCTCTAAAATGACCAACTCTTTAAGCTGGGCAGATTTCCACTGTTGCATAATTTTCTACGTGTAAAGATGCAAAAAATTTATGAGCATAAATGAAATAGAGGCAGTGCACCCTCTGAGTCCTTCTGCTGAAGATTCAGTTTTTCAACTGTACTTTAGTGTAAACAGTGTACAACAATATTGATTATTTTTATTGTCTAATGGTTTGATTTGACCACAAAATTTACTTTTTATGGTTTGTTTTCCATGCAGAATTCCAGTTCCTGGGTTTTACTTAATCTTGCAGCTTATTATTGGAGAATCAAAGGCAATGGTTTAGAGGCTATAGAATGCCTTCGTCAAGCTTTGTATTTTTCCCCTAGGTAATAAACTCCTGGTAGCAGTAGAGTATATAGAGGATATTGCATGGTCGTTTGGAGATACAAAATTTCTCTTTGGAGTGTAGAAAAATATTTCACAAGTGAGCGTGGCAAACAAGTGATATATTTTTGAACACTCAAAGAGAAATTCTGTGTTCTCCAGGTGCCCATATAATTTAACATTATTTTGATTATATATAGACCTATGAAAGACCAAGCCATTATATTTTCACTTAATTTATGGTTTCCATAAAGTTTTTAAACCTTATAAAACACTTTTACTCTTTACAGCTATATGATTCAAATCTAAACTCAATTTCACTTATTTTTAGGGAGCATAAAGACCAGGCATTAGTGAGCCTTGCAGCAGTGCTGTACCATGCAAATTACAGCCATGAATCACTGGTTTTGCTTCATGCAGCCATGGACACTGGCAATGAGCTTTCATTGTATCATTTTCTCCTTGGAAATATCTATGCTGTGAGTTACGTGACTGTAAATAGTACTTGTCAGCCGCATACAGAATAAGTACTGATAACCCAGATGGATTAGTTTTCAACACCAAACAAATTCCATGGCTTTGAAATACAAAGAATGATATTATTTCTGTTACAGTGTTTTATAGACACCAAGTCCTTGATTACCCATGTTAGAAAATGCAGAGTGCATACATTTTGCTTTAAGGTTTTGCTGAGCCAGTCATGATGCTCACTGCTGCCGCTATAAGCCCCACCCTGGTTATAAGCCCCCTAGTTATAGGCTCATGTACAAATGTACCTGCAAACAAAAAACAGTGGCAGTTTACAGTAATCAATTTTGAATGTCAAACGCCAGAAATTGAAAATTCCATTTATGGGGTTCAGTAACCAACCTTAAGAAGCTAATACTGTAATATTGGAACATGTAACTTTTTAATTCTTGCAAGTATCATTTTGTTCTTTTTGCCACTTAAGTTCATAATTTTCTCTCTCAACAGTCACTAAAGATGTATGAAATGGCAGATCTGAGCTACAGATTCATGTTAGTGATGTCACCAGACACAGAATCTTTGTGCGAACGGGTGAAAGCAGTGAGGTGTGAGCTGAAGCTAACGGATCTTTTACAGCAGCAGCATTTGTAAGTGTTTTCTTCACATTCTTTTAATGAATATGTGTCTACCATGTACCATGTTACATATATGTACAATAAAATAATGTCTCACAGGTTATGTTACGGTTGTCCCTCCTGTTAGCAACCACCCAGAATGCAAAGATTAAGTGTTAACGTGCTTACAGGGGAGGTGGTCGTTTCGACAGTCAATCTTCATTCCAATTTACAGTTGTCTGTTGAGCAAGAATGGCGGTCACTTTAAATGATTTAAAGCGGCTATGTTTCAAAGATATTGCTGTCTTTAGTCTATTCTGTGCAAGCTTAAGTCATAATTTAGTGTATTTACCCATACACACACACCAAAAAAATGCTCATGTAGAGTTTTGAAGAAGATGCAAAATAAATTGCTTTAGCAAGCACTTAACATAATATTTTTGTAATTTGTTTATTATTTTTTCAGGCACACCATTAAAACTTGAAAAAATTTGCCAAGTTTAAATCCATATCCATCCTCACCTTTTATTTTAAGTTTAAGTCTAGTAATACATAGTCATGCTAATACAAGTAAATAAATTACAGAAAGTACAAAAAGTGCATGAGTGGATAATAATTGGGGGAAACTAAATTCCCATACAAAGAATATTCTCCAATATGAAACTTACTAAAAATTAAGAAGTAAAATTTAAATGCGGCCCAAAACTAACCTAACTGAATTGCATGTAGTTGTCTCTCACGAGTTACACCTGATTTAAAATTGACACAAATGATCTAATAGATAGGACTTAAAACTGCGTAATGAATGGTGCATGCATAATGTTCGATGGAATACTATTCCAGTCTGTTATGTAGCTATTGAAAAATAAAAATTTAAAGTAATTTTTTCGTGTCGTCTAAAAATTATGGTTCCTACGCGTTTTCGCTAATACATTAAAATCAAAAAACACATAAGGATCTATGTCAGTGTCCGAAAATAATCTTGTACATCTTCGCTAAGCAGATAAACTTCAAAAAGATAAACTTTTGTAGCAACACACAACATGACACAGTTTCAATGCCTAAATAATATAATATTATAGCAGGGTTTGCAAATCTCATTGATGAGTGGAGTTAGTTTGACTTCTGCTTCACAAATTTTGGAGTCATTTTGGAATATTTGGAGTCAAGTATCAGACTTTCCAGCACGTGGTCCTGGCATGTATACACTATCGTAAGGGATACACGAAGTAGCTGTGCGGTCCGCTGACCTGGAAAACTCAAATCCATGATGGCGGTCATCGAGTAAACTTCGATCGTAATTTACCCTCTTCCTGTTTTGTCGTGCAGTATAATTCTTTAATTTCGATGACTTAATTAAGGTTTACAACGTTTACAATTAACTTAAATTGTATTTGTTGCGAAAAAGGTAAGGACAAAACTGTGTTACCGAAAATTTCTGGAGTCGAAGTGGCTCCCTGTTTGTTATCGAAAATTTTTGGAGTCGAAGTGACTCCCTCCGTAACTTCAGTGGAGTCATCTGAACAATTTTGGCGTAAAATACGCCAAATTTGGCGTATTTGCGAACCCTGTTATAGTCTTAGTAAATAACAAAACTGCACCATTTTCTATGGAATTCAATTGATGCAAAGACTTGTTTTACTACAGCTTTTTAAAACAATAGCAAATAGTATACAACTATTCCCCGAAGGGAAGGTGAATAGTGATGGATATATAGCTATTTCGAGAAAGGTTGTCCGAAAAAAAGTGCACGCGACAATCCCGAAAGGTAATATGGGATATGGGCACTTTCCATTTGTCAGAACTGACTGACCAGCTTATTTCCATCGTAATGGGAATTTCACTTTTAATCAACAATAAACCATCCAGATCAGTCAAATCCTACACATTATGCTCAAAAGAGATGGTTTTTCAGCAAATCCTCTTGGAAAAGGCTGTTTCATTTCCAAAATGCCTGGTCTGGCCATGGTCCGGCCGGCCAGTTCTGACTTATGAAAAGCGCCGTATGATCAATACACTGTTCCTGACACTGTCGCTGTTGAACCTACTTTTGTTGCTTTCCTTTAGCTCTCGCAAACATACATCCATGGCCTCTCGTGCCATTCTTTCAAATTTCTTTGAAGAAAAGTGAACTCAAAACTACCCACAATACCTTTCGGGATTGTCGCGTGCACTTTTCCCCACAACCTTTCTCGAAATAGCTGTATACCGAGACACGAAGTGTCGATGTATACTGTTCACCAACCATAGGGGGATAGTTGTTTTGGTATTTACCAAGTCAGTTCGATAAAAGTGAAAAAAAGTACCTTTTCGTAAATTAAAAACGTCAGTTGGTAGGAACTTTGTTTCCAGTTTGCAAACATTTAGGGGATATTCTTAACATTTTTATGATTTTGTTGCAAACTCAGCATGAAAATAATTTTCTACGTACCAGTAAACACCGACAAGCCAAAGGCTGTCGCTTTCGTGGTATTTGTTCGTACGACTGCTTCATTTATCGCTCAAATTTCGTCTTCCGAAAATGTCTCGGCACGCGCGAGACGCCATCTTGGCTCCGGTCGCAAAACAGTGAATAGCAAAGGATATCCCGAGTTATGGGAGCCAATCAAAATGCGCGAAAATTACTACTCACTGATTTGGTAAAATTATACTAGTTATGTGACATAGCCCCTTTAGTAGACACCTTGGGTCCCTTCATATATACAGAAGACTAGACTACGAGCAGTCTCTCTTTTTTCTTGATCCGCAGAGCAAATCGCCCGAGACACTCCCCTTACTAAATCTGAAGGAAAAGAGAGACTGCTCGCAGTCTAACATAAGACAAAAGACCATGATAACCTCCAGCCTTGCTTCCAGTCAAGGCTAGGATACTCACCAAGGGGGCACCCCCATCCTTTTAAGGTGGGAACTCCACTAGGTGCGCAAAAGTGGGGATGCCCCCTTGTATTTTCCTCCCAGTGCATAATAGTATAAGTTCTCATGGGGTTTGTCTTGACAGGAGTTATCCTAAACAATTGTCTATCTCTGTTGCAGAAATTTTAATGAGTCAATGGATAGTCTTAAAACTCCTGAACTAGATTTAACTACAAAACTTAGCAGTGAGGAAGTGGAAAAGAAGCAATTACTTCCTCTGGAGGTATTCAAGATGCAGCTTAAGCAAATGTTTGCACTTATACAGGACAGCAGTAGATACCAAGATACGTGCAAGAGCAGAGCTTCTCCTCTGGAAAAGGTAACGAGGTTGAATGAGTGTTCACACTAAACACGAAGGTGTACGATGAACATACCAACAGCGTGCGCTAGTTCCTTTAGCTGCTTTGTGTTGTAGGCTTAATGTGTATTGCTAACCTGAAAAGTTGTTTTTCTCACTAACCCTCCCCCCGCTGTACACACCATATTTTTCGTCTTGACTGTCCTCCTCCCCTTTGACGCCATATTATTTGGCATTGCACCCCTCCCCCCCCCCCCCCCCCACACTGACATCCTACCCGCCCCCAATACCTGATAAAAAATGAACGGCCCCTAAAAAAGCAGTTCTACTATAGACACTGTGATCATAAATCTTTAGTAGTACTTTCACTTAATCTGACTCTGCGGAACTTAAACGTACCTTAAGGGACGTAACAGTCTAAAGGCAGTGCCGACCCCGATCCCGTTTGTATTTATGACAAGTTCTATTGTAACATCAGTTTCCTTCTCTCTTAGAATTTACCCACGCAATCTGATCCCGGTGGCCCAAAGGATAAACAAACAAATGAAGCCCTGAGCGGAGAAACTGTGACATCTGCCAGCAGTCGGGAAGACTCTAAATATCAAGCGGCGGAAAACAAAAGTGCTACAATTCAGATTAAAACCCTGGAAAAATCCACGCCTATGACCCAATCTATCGAGCCCACTCCTTACCTGAAAGTGGACTACCAACAGACATCTGGTGATTCAAAGGACCAAGAAAACGGCAAGTCTGGTATTGAGAGGCTCGATAAAACAAGTGAAACGCTCAGTGAAGCGGCAAATGCTCCGTCTGATAATTCTAACATATCGTCAGAAGAAGAAACGATGCGTAACCTCCAAGAGGCTCGATTGGCGCTTAATCGATTAAATAGTATCATAAAAACTGTAAGCTGTTCTCGTCAATCCGCATCAAGCACAATGGATGTTGCCGACGAAATGTCGTCACAATCGGGTTCCAGCGTCGATAGCGGAGATGCCTCGAAAACGACCTCTACGCCTATTAAAGCGACTTCTACTAAAAGCGCGCAAATGAAAGCTGGAGACTCTCAGCGTGTTGGAAGAAGGGGAGAAATCGGCGTTATGATGCCCAGCCGTGATTCCGATCGCAGAAAAGATAATGCTGAAATAATTTTCTTAGAGGAAACTAAGTTTTCCAAGCAAAAAGGAGAATCTTTATTGATAAGCAAAAACGGCCCGGGTTTGAAATGGAATGAGATGGCGTCCAAGAACACGCGGGAAGATTCGAACGTTGAGTTACTGTTTGAAAAAGCTAAAGGGAGCCGTCACATTGGACCTAAACACACCCCTCCCCTCCAGAGTCAAGACATGTTGGTTTTGGCTCAGAATTGTCATAGTGTGGGGGCGAAAAGGCGGAAAGGAGAAGCCTCGGCAATGGAGTGTTTGACTCAAGACACAGACTTGCAAACACAGAGCTCGACTACTCCGTTTACTATTCCGCAAACTAATGCTGAAACGGATTTTTCAAAGTCCACAACAAACTCGGAGCAAACAGGAAGCGATGATTCCGCTAAAGTTTCGTCAAACGATATGGCAAGCGATCAGTCTTCTCTTAAAGAGAAAGTGCGAGAGAATGGTGAAGAGAATAAGGTTGACAGAAACGAAACCATCGATGGAAAAAGCGAGAAGGATTCTGATTTAAATGTTGTTGGAAACAGCGAAATGAAAGGTTCCAAGCAAAGCGAAATAGCGGCCCCGGTCGGAGAGAGCGAGGGGGCTGAAAACTCTGATTCAACGGTGGTCGATAGGAGCGAGTTAAAGATTTCTTCTGACCAGGATTCAGGCGTGGAAAAAACCTCGGAAGAAGAGGACCAAAATTTAGAAGAATCTGGTAAAGATAATGGAGAAGGCGAAGGAAAAATTTCCTCTCCTGATCGAAATGCGAATGAAAAATTTAATGTTAATGGTGACAAGGATTCAAAACAGAATAAACATGCAACTGTTGAAGCCGACGAAAGTCTTGAGAAAGGAGAAAAATCAACGTCTTCTAAATCACAGATGGAGGAGGAAAGGATAGATTATAAATCAAGAAAGACGGTTCATAACGATAAAGCGTCACAAACTATCAAAGAGAGAGTCAGAGAAGCTGAATTCCTTCACAAAGTCGGGGCAGGTTCAAATGTGTTTGAAACAAACTTCATGAATGTGCGTACGAGCGGCGCACTGCATGAATTGAGCGATGAGGAATGTAAACACATCGAGGGAGTACATGCACTTATTATGAGGAACAAACACTTCAGTGCGTGGCTGTCATTGGACACAAAGAATATCGAGTAAGTAGACCTACTAAGAAAAGCGCATGCGTAACTCTTTTACTTTGCTATCGATAATTTTTACTCAGCTATCAAGTAAGGGAGACATTGTTTAGAAATGATACCAATCAAACCTTCTTAAAGCTCAGTATGCACTCGTGCTCCAAGCTCAAATTCTTACAAAGTCTCCTTTTGGTGACCTTATAATTAAACTGATTATAGCATGTTCGCCAGAAAAAAAAGAGCACCGGTATTGTGCAATATTACGTGAGGGTTGAAATCTTAAGGGAGCTCAAGCAACGACGATGGCGACGGCAACGAGAACGGCCAAAAAGCAATATGTTTAGATTGGCAAAACAACAACTTTGCAACTTTGTCTGCATTGGCATCACGCTTTTTTGCACATTTAATTTCTCAGCCGTCTTTACACGACTACGAAGTGAAAGTGCCTAATTTCACGTTTTTTCGAGGACGGGCGAACACAAGATAACTTTCTTTTTCTTTTCTTGATTTTGATAAAGTCCTTTAGAATTCAACTCCAAAAAAATTTGCCAACATTTGACGAATTAAACGAGATGGAACAAGCGCAATAATAGAGACCTTTAGATTCTAAGACGAGTACGACTACGAGTGCGAGATTTTCTCAGCACTAAGTAGTGCTCGCGCGTTAACCAGCGTCATTTTGGCGGGAAAACGTGGTAGCCGTCGTCGGCTCTACTACGAATTTTAGCGAGAATGCCGAAGTGGGGAAAACGAGTTATCAAATGTTGGAAGTTTTATCGTTTTGCGACCGGGAGAGCGCGTAATCTCCTTCACTAAAGGTAACAGTGCTAATTTTTCTGGTGAAAAATGGTAAAATGAAGGTTTCCGGGGAGTCTATATTTTGAGAATATGCGAAAAAACTTTAAGTCAAATCTCGTACTCGTAGTCGTTCTCGTCCTTGAATCTTAAGGTCTCTAAAGTTTGAGGCAGCGCGAATTCCCTTTCTTAGTGATGTTTTCTTCGCCGTCGCCGTCGTTGTTGCTTAAGCTCCCTAATAAAATTGCTGAGCGCACCTAGGTGACATCTCAAGGCTTAATACACGGACATGCAAGGAAAAAGTCTCAAACTCTGCTTTTCGCTTGACTCATTTAATTTGAATGTGTTGTAGTTACGATCAGCAAGTGTGGCATAAATAAGAAGGGGAAAGTTCGCTTTAGACAGCAAATTTTTGCAGTGTGTGATATATATCACACGCTGCAAAAATTTGCCGTCTAAAATCAGACATCTTTAACGTGCTGAAGGTAATAATGCGTGGAACACTTGAATTAACGATTTAATTAACTCATTTAATTTGAATGTGTTGTAGTTACGATCAGCAAGTGTGGCATAAATAAGAAGGGGAAAGTTCGCTTTAGACAGCAAATTTTTGCAGTGTGTGATATATATCACACGCTGCAAAAATTTGCCGTCTAAAATCAGACATCTTTAACGTGCTGAAGATAATAATGCGTGGAACACTTGAATTAACGATTTAATAATTTGGTCTGGTTAAACGTTTTTTCCCTGTTGTGGTGCGTTAGTGGGTAAGTAAAACACCAATTTTACCTTAGTTTTAAAGTTTGGCTGGTATTCTGAATTTTCTTTTTTTGCACATCCCTAGTGTGGGGAGATGGTTGGTTTCTGATCAAATTATTCTTTATCGCATTTTTTCCTCTTCTTTTGTTAGTGTTCGGACACATATGGACTTCGTAAGTGACGTACACAACTTTGCCAAGGAGCCCCGCTGTACTGCAAAGATAAGAAACAACTTTCACACTTTCGCTAGCCTTCAGGTATGCAATACTAAATGATTTCCCTCCCCTGCCCTAACCCCTTTTCTCTTTAAGCTATACATACCCCTTCCCCCCCCTTTCTACTTTGGTAAGTTATCAAAGCGCTTTTGGGTAAAATGGCTTTACTTACTAAAGATATATCAGGCAGCTTTCTGTGCAGTTTGTTTTTTCGTTGTTGCTTGGTTAGTGTATTGGGTTCTTAATAAGTGTTCTTCACCTCTTTACAGGGAGTAGCAAATGCCGGTAAACTTGAGCAAGTGGCTGAGGCTGGTCTCACGCAGGTTTAAAGGCTTGTTTCGTCCTTAATTTAAATAAATAGTCCCTTTTGCTTGCTTCTTAGTATTAGTTTAGTAGTACCTGCCTATCTGCCTACCTACCTTCCATGCAAATACCTGTTCCCATAGATTCCCTATTGACCCTTTTCCTTGTTCGCCCCGTCTCCATATTACCTCTCATACATATTTACAGAGTACGCAAAGTCATTAAAATTTGAATTACAGAGGACACCCTTTAAATGATGTCCTCGAGTTCAAAAAAGCCTTATAAAGGTCTTTTAAAGGTCCCTGAATTTCCCCAAACCTTGATACAGCAAATTAAAGCTGAAATGTTACAGTGCGACTTCCATAACCGGGGCCACCAAGAAGAAGTTGACAAATTGGATTACAGGAAAACAACAATACATTCCTAGAAAGTTAGTCTTCAATCGTAATTACTACAAAACGAAATTAGCAACATGGATCGAAATCAACCAATTACAACCTAACAGATGTCACCTTTTGAACTTGCTGAAGAAAGCACGTGTTTCCCGAGAGGTCCGGTAAGGTTGATTTCCACTGACGCGTTTTTTTACGCACGTTAACGCACGTAAATCTTAATCACGTAAATAAAATAGAGGCAAGATAAAAAGTGCTGAGCTTAAACGAGAAGTTGAGCGAGGTTCAACTTTTACGCTCACGAGCTATTTTATTTGCGAACGAAAATTTTACGCACGTACGTACGTAAAAATTACCCGACATTGGAAATCAACCCTTAGAGTGAGTGACGGAGGCGAAAACGTTGACGATAGTTATATTTTTGACTTGCGGTCGCATGTTATTGCAAAGCGTGGCAATAGTAGCGAAGAAATTGCCTGCAGATGACAAAATAGCAGCTTGTGTCAAAGAAATATGTCTCCTTGGTGTTGTATGCAAAGATTTGAATAGAAAAACATGAAACATTTTGCTTTCCTGAAAAACGTTTGCTATTAAATTTTGTGCTTTGAATAACTTATTGTTTTTTTACGAGCTACTGTATGTATTGTTATTTTCCTGCAATCAGATCGGTCAACTTTGTCTAAGTGGCACCGATTACAGTAGTCGCGCTGTAAGTATTGATTATTCTTGTGTTTTTTCCTTGATAAATGTTTGTCGTTTAGCTTTCCGCTAAAGGTAGCACTAAAATGCTTGCGTGCTATTCAGCAAGCAAAGTGACCAGCAGCTGTATGTATCTTAATAGTTTACTTGCCCTCCTGCATGCAGTTGTCATTTTGCAGCTATTCCCTATAGTATCGTTGGCAAGCCCGTTTTGCATAAATTATGCCTGGAATCCGTGCTTTTACTAGTAATGATTTTATAATTGTTTTCCAAGAAACAAACCTGCTCCTTGAAGGAAAAACCTTTTCCACTCAATTTCCGGTGCGGACCCCAAATAAGCCGCAGTCTACTTGTGTGCAAGTGTGTATGAGTAATTTTTTTTGTTTGTTTGTTCGTTTTCTCTAGACTCTACTTACTGTTGGTAGAACATTACAAGATAGTATTGATGAAATGGGAACGAGAATCTTTAACGCTTTGCAAAAGGTACCTTTTTTTGTGTTTCGCCTTTTTTCGTGATCAGCTTTCGGCCTTCTGTAATGCACGCGTCCTCTCATTTTCGTTTTTGGTGTATTGTCTCCCAAGAATGGTAAAATCCTAATAGAAACAGTGAAATGAAGAAGATATGCCTATCACGCATGCGCGTTAGAAAAAATGGCTTGAGTTTGTGAATTGATTTCCAATGTGTTAAATTTTTAAAAAAATTAACCCGGATTTTTTCTTTTTTGTCGCCTTTACGATGGTCTCAATAACCTTAAAGGTAATTTTCAGAAAACTTTATTTTGCTTGAAAAAATTTATCCCACATGTAAGAGACTGAGCGCAAAGATATATTTATGAGAGCGACGCCTGGATTTCGATTTCACTGCTCGTTCCTTGTCTAGGGGTAGGTCGCCCTATGATCGCTTAGTGAGGGGACCGTTTACGCTGGACATGATCGGCACATCCTTAGGATGGATCCTTCCGGACCATGAAGTTAAACTGGTCAGGTGGCCGGTTCTTTAGCAATTTCTGGCCCAATTTTTGGAACCATTTCTGCGCTCTGACGCGAGAGCGCGCCTCCTGTAAACGTTGAATGACATTAAAAACAGCAAATCATTGTTGTCCCTTTGTAAGGCAAAGCTAAAAACTTTGTAAATTACCTAGTTCAATTTTAAAACTATTTTAAAATTAGTTTTATATATAAATATCAATTTTAATCTCTTTTCTTAGTTTTTCATTTGTTTAGGTAGGTTATTAGCCTTTATTTCTTTATTTTGTCATTTTGTCATTTATTATTTGCCAGGGTCCCTCTGAAAACTCCTTAGGCGAGTGGGCTCCCTGGATAAATATTTTTATTATTATTATTATTATTATTATTATTATTATTATTATGAATGAGATAAAATAAGATTGGGATGAGAAAAGAAAGGAAGAAAAATTAGATAAAATCTTCGGGTCATTTATTCAGCTACAAGTTTATAGACTGAATACATAACAAAAGGCGGGAGGAAGCCAAAAATTCTGTAGAATACAGAATAAGTGCTGTGCTGGTTAAAAAAGTTTGCAAGCCTTCAAAATGTCAATCGGCCCATACTCACACATTGACTATCTCTCTCTCCTTTTGTTAATTCATGTTTTGGTATTACAATAATAAGCCCCACCCTCCTCCCCCCCCCCCCCCCCCAAAAAAAGCACACACACATTGACCTTACTAACAAGATTGGAATTGGGTGAGTACTACTAATGACTTGCCCGAAGGCGAAGTTTTCTTAACATTTTAAAGAAACTTCAATAAACAGTTAAAATTCTGCTTTAGTACGTCTTCACGGTTTGTTACTATTTGTTGTTTTGTGGCAAAATAAGCTTATTACTTACTGAAAATGGTGAAAATTTAATAAGCGCCCACTCGCAGGGTCCAAACATTTAGTAAGTAGGGCGCTCAATCGAATAAATTAATACGGTATCTTAAGTGAGGTACTTTTCTCTCTCTACTTTTTTTAATATTTCTTTCTTTGGACAGAATTCAACATCTTGGGTATTATTAAATATCGCTTCATTGTACTGGCGAGTCCAAGGAGATACAGCTGAAGCTATCAAGTGCTTACGGCAGGCGCTGTCCTTCTCTCCGCCCAATGCAAGGGTATGTGTTACATTAAGTAAATTGAAACCCAAACGTGTAGATGAGGATTTTACTGTGGTTCTGTAAAGATCAGTATTATTGGTAACAATATTTCTCGAGAAAACTAATAACCGCAAGTCTGAATATCGCCGGACTAAGGGCTTTATTTTCATTAAAGATGTCTATAATGGCTAGATGTTTCTTCTGTCATATTTTCAGAAATCGAAAGCATTTGGATTTGTTGTCGCTGAAAGGGTTTTTTCCCTATCTTGCAAAGGGCAAGTCGTATAATAAGAATAAAAAATGGTTTCCAAATTATCCAAAATGATTTCGAAATTACTTTGGTCTTAGTACTCGTCAAAAACGGAAAAAAATTCTATCACCACTTTTACGACCGAACATGAGTAAAAGGAAAACCAATCTTGACTTGTTTTTAAGCTTTTGCCGCGTTTTACTCCAGTTGCATGTATTTGCTTTGTTCACTGGATTGCCTGTATATGTTGTAAGTTTATCACAACATACATTTATTTACACACTCATCACGTGAGCACCACGTGTACATCATCCTCACACTGTTTTTTACGTCGTGTAATACTTGCTAGGATGTCGCTCATGTGGGGCTGGCCAGCATACTCCTTCGAGAAGGGCATCTTGATGACACTGTTATTGTAATTAAAAAGGCTTTAGAGGTAAGAGAAGTTTGTTTTGGCCTTTTGTAAAACTATTTTATTTTACACTTAAATAAATATGCAAGTCTAGAACTTGTTTTCCTGTTATATTCTCTCACTTGTATTTTTATGTTGTATTATTTTTTTGTTTTTTGCCAGGTTTCTCCTAGTCTTGCCCTTGGTCACTTCATTCTTGGTAATGTTTTTGGAGCCCAGGTGAGCTAAAAGCAACAGCAATCTTTATTTTTCTGAAATCTGCTTATTTACACAAGTGCACGGACCCGCTAGGAGCCGGTGCTAATCTTGTTCGCCAGTTAGTTAACGTGTAAAGAATATGCATATGTTTAAGTCTTATTTTGAAGTTTTTCCACTATAAAACAGAATTGTCCAAACCGTTTCTTTTCCGTGAAAGCTCTCGAACAAAGCTTGTTTCATTTTAAAGATGATCGGTCCGGCGACCAGTTCTGGCTTTAAAAGACTTTGTCACGAGGATATCGCTGTTTTAGGTCAATTCTGTTTTGAAGTGATGACTTAGTACCTTTACCCAAACACTGAAAGTCATAGTATTAAAACTTGGAAAAATGGGGCCAATTTTGCCTAGTTGAATCCATGTCCATCCTTGCCAACCGTAGGAGTAAACGACATATTTAACATATTTAAAGCCTGAATATAGTCTTCAATAACAAACTGGGCCATTTTTTTGCAATTCAATTGATTCGAAGACAGTTTTACCCTCTTCATAAGATAGCAAGCAAAAGAGTGGTAGAGCGCCTTTAAGTAAGAGCTTACTATTGTGTTTGAAAGAGAGGCTTTATAAAGCAACTTGGAAATGGCCTTTTAATAGAAGTTTTGCGATTTTTCCGGCTTTGTAGATAGGTAATTGTTCCTGGGACTTCCTTGGAAAAATCTTTGTTAATTAATTCTTTGAAAGAGGAAAAATTAATTGCTTCTCGAACTGGTTCAGAAAGATTATGTACCCAGGAGCGATTCAGCTCGGTTGTAAACTTGCCCTACACACGATCCTGCCTGTCAATCTCCTGAAATTCGGATACTCTAACTACTTAGCATACTGCCAGGAAAATGATGCAAAATAAATTAGTGATTAAGGTTATCATGGTAATGACTATAATAACATATTTCTATTTTCTCTTTTTTGCAGAGTAACATTCCAGAGGCAATACAGCATTACTTGCTCGCCCTTCAGCTTGAACCTGGTTTTACCCCTGCCGTAGAACGGCTAAAAATTATTCAGTGTGTTTTGTGGAAGCAACAGAAGGCTTTAGAAAAGGAAGCTAGCGACCTCAGAAAGCTGTTAACACCTAATTAACTAGCTTAGCTACGTAACGGGTCTGTACGAAATGTGGGGCGCGAGGTGAAGAGGCCACGCGCGAGGAGAGAGGGAGATCTCTCTGCCCTCGTGCGCGTCCTCCTTCCACGGGGACACCAGTCTTTTTCTCTTCCCCTTTCCTTATATTTTTCATCCGTCCATTATGCTACCAATCAAACTAAGAGCAGCTGTTACTCTTGTCTGTTGCATTCCTAGAGTCACGCATTACCTCTTGCATGGCTCTTAAACTATGGTATATATCTAGCCGATTTTTTGAAAACGAACCTAGCGAAATTTACGGCCATTTGAGTGAAAAAGGACCAAAAGGCAGGTTTTTGCGCCGGAAAGGCTCGAAAATCACACTAGCAAAGGAAAAGGAAAGGAAAAAAGAAATAGAAGGAGCGAGGACGGAGAAAAAAGGGAAATAGAAAAAAAGCAATGGTTACATTCTCAGTTTTTATATTGGCTTAAAAAAACCGCGTGACGAAAAAAGTCTATTTGGCGGTAACGTTTTCAAAAATTCGATATATATACAGCAGATTAATTCGAGAAAGGTTGTCATTGGAAAGCGTAAAAGCGTACGCGATACTGGTAGAGGCCGGTTTACCGCTGCTTGACGAAAGTTTAATTTCAGCGCAGTGGAATAATGAAACAACAAAGATCCAAGGTCTTTTCTTCCTTCAGAGGTAAAAGCCGTGGGCCGAGTTATTCAAAGGTAGGTTAAGGTAACCCAGGGTCAGTGCGAAATTTGAATTCAGATATGAAAGCTTAAAAAGAAAATTCATTTTAGTTCTTTTTGTCCACGTTTGATAATTGGATGAACGAAAAAAAAAATAGGGAAAAATATCCGAGAAGATGCTTTTGAAAAAAAGATAAAGAAGCGCGGATTAAAATTTAACCCTGGGTTATTGCTAATCATCCTTCGAACAACTGAGTCCTGAGTAGAAAGGGGATAAGATCAGGTCATGTTAAATGAGCAGCCTTCTGGGAGAGACAAGTGTCTGCGGTAATCGGCCATGTCTCTTTACAGCCAGGAACCCAAAAGTGTGACCGCTTTTGGTTTGTACACATTCTTTTGTGCAGATTTAATCCAATCAGAAGCCAGCTGGAACCTTTCCTCAACTTCTGATTGGTTAATGTCTGCATGAAAGAATGTGAATTAATTAAAGGAGGTCACACTTTTGGGCTCCTTGCTGCAACACCTTTCTTTGTTTTAGTTCACTCGGTATGTCTCCCTGCACACGAAACTGTGACTCACGTACTCTCTCTTTCTTTCTCTCTTAACCAGGGTGTATGAATTAGTACATTGTGACTGTTGTTTCCTCTTAAAAGAAACTTTGAAACATTTTCTCTCCCCTCTCACGACCTGCTTTTCGAAGAGATAGATTGATTCATTCAAGGTGAAAAATTTCTAACTTAGCCTGCAAATAGACCTTTCCACGGTTTTAATTTTCTCTTTTTCTCAAGTTTTGATCATAAGACCAGTTCGCTAATATCCATTGACACTGGTGGGAAGAGCGCCTTAAATTAGAAAACCTACCTAGTTAAAAGGTGAACGTTAAAATCAAGCGAAGATATTGCTCGGCAAAGTCGAGGAATTTTACAGACGTTTGTATGGGGGGTGAGGGGGGGGGGGGGGGGGGGGTTGGGGACACTAATTAGCCCCCGCCATGTTAACGTCGGTAAAATTCGGCGACTATGCGGGGCTCCCGTTAGTTATTCACAGTACAAATCACGTTCAAACTTGGCACATTTATCACATTTGAAGGCGCTCTTTTTAGCTGTGTTTACGGATTTTCGCTTATTAGTCTCAGACGAAAGTTGAAAAAAGCCGTAGAAGAGTCGCTACAGAAACCTCTCGTCGATCTCCGTCGGTGGGAAGTTTCGAGCTTCCCCAGCGAAGGGGAGCGATAAGAGGCGACTGTATTCAGTCGCAGCCTACGGATAATAACGAAGCTGTGAACTCCATCCAATGGAGAGTGAGGTTTTCAATAGAGCCCCATTAATTCTCTGAACATCTGGGAAATTGTTGGAATATTAATGGTCCCCTATTTTTCTGCAAGATGTTCGAGGTCGAGCGCTTACCTTAAGTATAGATTTCATACTCATCCCCAATCTAGACTCGGTGCACTTGAAACCATGGTTAGGGTTTGTATTGATATCGGCAATCTTACGGAAAAGTAGGGATTGTAAACAATACTATTCTTTAAATTTATATTATAGCTTTTGCTTCTAGTTAAATGCGCGCCGTGTCACAGTCGGTTATCATTACCCTTGAACTTTTTTCTTCTAAGGTACTTTACTGTTGACTCCATAAGATTAGAATGTTTCACGCTACTCAGACTTTTCTTTAGCATTTGTGCTTCTCCACTTCCCTCACGCCGCAGGTTTTCCTGTGGACAGGCTGCGAAACACAATCGGCCAGTTATGTATAGACGGAGTTCGACCATTGTTTTACAAAACCGCGTTCAAAGCTATTTTGATTTATGGGAAGGCATACTGCATATAAAAAACAAAACAAAGTACTGCACTTGCAAAAATTTGGATTCAGGTCCACAGTTTGTCTTAAGTCGCGGTCTGTTGAGACTTCGTTTTATTAACTGGCCCATTGTGTCTATTGGATGTATAATTCAGATGTAGTAAATTCTGTTGGCATTCGCATGAGCAAGTCAATAGTTTTCAAGATATATTTCACAAATGTAAAACTGAATCTATTTTTATAAAAAGTAAAATTGGAACTATTGGAATGTGAAGTCTTACATTTCCATGATACTGCAGCAGTCTCCCTCATATCCGTTTTTGTCCCGTTTCTTTTAGCGTTGCGTGAGGCAGACTAATGATACTGATGATGAGGATATAATTAACAGTCAAGCGCCTTTAAACTTGGTGATCTGATGATTTTCTTTATTCCCATGGCCTTTCCACTGACGCGGTTTTGGCTACGCAAGTTAACGCACATAAATTTTAATCACGCAAATAATATAGAGAAAGATAAAAAGTGCTGATCTTACACGAGAAGTTGAGCAAGGTTCAACTTTTACGTCTACGAGCGACCTTTCATGCATTGCCCCTCTTTTATTTGCCAACGTAAATTTTACGGACGTACGCACGTAAAAATTACACGACACTGAAAATCAACCCTAAGTGGGTGAATGCTCCCAGGGGAGGCATCTTTTGAGGCCCAGGGGCAGTCAGTCGAGTCGGGAGAAACGGTACGGCGAAAGGTTCTCCCCGTGCTTGATTATTTTCGTTGTGTTGTTTCTTCCGGCCCGACTGACTGCTCTTGGGTCTCCGAGAATGCCAGGTCAGGGTAGGGGGAGCCCCTGTGTGAAAGGTACGGGGATCCTCCTGGCTCAGGCTTTTTTTGGCCCTAAATAGACCCTACTAAAACAGCAAACTAATTTCTAGAACGGATAAGGACCGTAGAGATAAACACTAAATAATGGCGTTTGGGTTTAATTCTTTGTATATATATATTTCTTTCGACACTACACTAAGCCGGATATCTGTATGCGAAAAATATTAGCTTTTCGTATGATAAGATAAACATCTACAATTTGAATCTCTAAGTAGTCAAACAACGAGCATCCCCGTCAATTTCACGAGTGAGTCCCCACCCCCACCCACGGAGGTGAAGGCGTAACAGAGTGCAATCGAATGTGGATAAATGGTTATAAACCCTAATATACGAAAATCAAAGTGCAATTTCCTCCATTATCCTAGCTTCAAGCGTTACATCAATTTATCTCGGGATATTCAGCCCATAATCACAAAACTCTCCACCTCTCTGATAAATTGAAGTGAAATATGGCGATCGAAGATTTGGCTGCAAATAATAGCCCATTATTAGGTGCGGTCACACACACCATGGTAAAACGCACTTCCCGTTAAAGAAGCCGTGGTAAGTTTTATCGTGGGCTTAGTTTACCGTGGTAACATGTGGTTACACGTGAATTAATTCCCAAGGTAACTTAGCCGCTTTGATTCACGCTATTTTGGTAATAATCGCCGTCGATCATGGCAGTTTTTCATGTTACCACGCCAATTTCCGGCCGTAAAAGGGTCATTTACCACGGTAAAAGTGTCCCGTGCAACCGCACCTATTATCGCAAAAACCTTCATTGATTTTTAAGTGCAGAAATATCCGGCTGTATCTTGCCTAAATGTAAACATCGCTACATAGTTTAGGGCGTTTTTGAGGATCACGAAGAAACTTTTTTTTTTCTTACCTACTGCCAAAAAATATTTAGCAATTCTAGCAAGACAACTCTGAAATTGTTTTGCTATTAGAAAAACTCCTAGACATTCTGCTATCCTTCTTAATTGTTTTTGAGTCCTTTATAGTTTTACAGGCCCTTATTCTTGGTTCAATTATATTGAAAGAACTGTGTTCTCAGTCTTGGTGGCGGTCAAGTCATGGTAAATTGGCGGATTCGAAGCAATGATTGATACTGATCAATACTGGGGCTCTAAAATGGTTTACGGTCGAATACACACCCATACTGGGTACTATGATCCTGGAGATCTCGTGGGAAGGTATCCGCTCATTTCGTTGTGCCACAGTCAGTGTTACATCTAGTTTATTGCTTTTTCCTCGGTTTGAGATTTTTCGGGTACAAACGTATCATACTGCGATACTTTAACATAGCCGTATGAGTCGTTTAACATTTCTTCCTCCTCTTTTCTTTTTCGTTCTTCGGCGAAATTTGACCAAACGACCGCCATGAGGCCGAAAACGATAAGCACGCCCCCGAGATATTCTGACGTATTCAGGACCTCCCCTAAAACGAAATATGACAAGATGGCGCAGAACAAGACCTGAAGAGGCCAGGTTGCAGTGACAAGTGACGCAGAAATCTGCATGTTGCACCAGGAAATTAAAAGATAGCAGAGGCCAGAGGCTACGAAAATGGCGTAGAGAATGGGGTAAATTTCTTCCTCGGGGAAATAGGTGAACTTTTCGGGCTTATTGACGTAGTAAAGTGAGGCCAAAGCCATGAAAATTGTGCCAAACATGTAACTCCACGCTGTCACTGTGACGGGTTTAGTCCTCCAACAAGACTCTTCTTTATCAAAGATGAACTTTTTCTGGAGAAGAACGTACCCGGCCATAGAAAGGGTGTTCCCTAATAGAAAAATGTACCCAATAAAGTGGATATCGTCACTAGTAGATGTTCCGTGATCTGCTGCTTTGCCTGAAGACTTTTGTAGAGTCATTACTATGGCACCCACTGCAGCCAGAAGAATTCCGATACACTTAGCCCAGCCGTGCAAAGTACGGAAGTTTGGGAACGGTTCTATTCGCACAATGATAGCGAGCAATGCTGTCCAAACAGGAATGGCGGGCTGAAATATTGACGCAATATTGGCGTTGGTGTAGTAAATTCCAAGAAGATATAATAACTGATTTCCAAACATTCCTGTTAGCCCGAGAACAATAAACAAAGGAAGTTCCCTGTGGAATTACACAAAATTACATCAGGACTTCACTAGCAAATCCCCCCTCCCCACCCCGACTTCCCTACACCCCGGCTTATCATTTTTATAATCATTACTTTTTATTTTCCTCTCGCCCAATAGTCCATTTTACAGTTACATGCAGGTAGAAACGAGGCTGAAATTCATGTTCTTAAGCTAACTAGAATTTTTAAGCGTAGTTTCCATTAGAAAAGGAAGGAGGTTTGTATAGAATATGCCGCCACCATATTGGAAAACGAGAAGACCCTAGGGACGAGTTTGCTTTACGTTCACTGAAAAGCTTGGTTGCCAAGCCCACAACTGTACAATGGTCTATTATCGCCCTTGGCTTGCACACATGAATGATAAAACACAGTCGAAAATGGAGCGTAAACACAATACTAGGGTCACAGGTGGAAATATGGTAGAACCCATACTTTCTTAAAAACCGCCTACAAGGTGCATTTTTCTCGGATCCATGCCCAAAAAAGCGCAAAGAATCCATTCGGAGGTTGGCTTCTTTTCTTGGATTTTAGGAAAGAAATGCAAAACTCGTTTATTGAACCCCAGCAAAAATTCCCGAAGAAACACATCCCAAGTGTGTTTGTAAATGTGAAAGAGATCTGGTCTACCGTAATTTTATTAAACATAGTGGATCGTATTGTGACTTTGTTAAGAGCTTCTTCCCAACTTGTGACAGATGTGGAATGGAAAAGGCCTCTTACAGGATTTCGATCCTGATCTCATTGTGCTTCAGTGGCGGATCCAGACCTTCAGAAAAAAGGGGGGGCGGGGACACGGTCTCCAAAAAACTTTTTTCGGCCCCTCGGGCCTCAGTTTGGTCTAAAAATAAAGGAGGTGCAGGTCCCCCGGGCCCCTCCCCTGGATCCGCCACTGTGCTTTATTCATCTTGGGCTACCTGTGATCTGATTATTTAGTCAATCGTAATCGCTGCCGGTACCAGCTATAAATGTCAAAGACCCTGGCGGTTTCAGTGACCATTCTCGTAAAATTTAATTACTTCCAATAAACAAAAAATGGACGCCATTTAAATAAGAGATATCATCGAAACTGAAAATAGAGCCTATAAAATGAATCTCCAAGGGCTTAAATTGCAACTGAGAGTCAAATTTAAGAAACTCGATCGAGATATGACAAGATGTTTAGCTAAAAGTCGCCTGACAAGATAATGGTCCTTGCTCTCAATGTCATAATTATATTCACAGGGAAATAAAAGATAAATTTTCCAGCATGTGAACTTGAATTATCAAAGAAATTATTTTTGTAGGTAACATTAAAAGGACACGTGCGATTAAATTAAAAAGTTCAACCCTCACCTCAATGACGGAATTTGAATTGTCTTCTCGGACACGAAAGCAGCCAACAGAAGCACCGGAAAACAACCTGCATCTCGAATCAGGCTAAAAATCAAAGGATCAGCCTGGTTCTCTTTGGCAAACTTCGAAACAATCACTCCATACGCTCCAAAACCAAGCTGAACGACTACAAGGGCAAGCCATACTATCCACACGCTACTGCCCGCCATCTTGAATTGGGTAATCGAGTGTCACGTAATACTTCCGGTAAGTTGACGTTTCTCGGATGAGTCACGACACTCACAATTGCGTGATTATTTTTATTCGGACAAAAAAGGCAGTAGAAAAAAGTGTAAAACCGAACTATTATTCTAAAGGGAATGGGAGGAACAGCGCCAGGTATTACAAAGCTGTATAAGTAAACCCAGGGTCAGTGCGAAAAAGCAAATTTGGGTGAAATTAATTCATAAAATTATCTTAGAAAACTCCTTCTCCCTGCTTATGTTCAGTTATAGCAGGACATCATTCCGAAAAACTGTAATATGTGCACCAGTCTTCGTTAAGAGATGGACAGTGATAGCGAAGCCCCGGCAAAGCTAAGAAAATTTGATTATCTCTCTATCCGAGAAATTATGTTAGTCATGTGTCCGTAGCCAATGTGGAACCTCACACGTTCGAGCTCAGAATGGGAGCCTGAAACCTGATATTGCTCATCCATGTTGAGGTCAACCGACAGCTGTCAAAACAAGGTTTCTATCCTACCTTATGGCGGGTTCAGTTGCCGACCCGTCGCGGATACGTGTTTTTTTTTAAGTTAGCCTCTGACAAGTTACTAGTTTTTAACTGATTGCAGGCTCAACTCTAAGTGGATTTCATTGCAATGGCTAAAAGTTTTTGAAGTAAATTACAAATATATTAACGGGAACTTCGCCTTGGCCTTGGCTAAATCTATATATTAGAGCAGCAGACGTTTTTGAGGTCACGAACGCCGACCGGAAGTCACTCGCGCAGTTTATTACGTCCCGGAGGAAGTGGGTGGCGGGGGGGGGGGGGGGGGTTACAATTTTTGAAAAGGGTTGATTTTGGGGGGTCAGTTTTGAAAATGTACAAAGTGTGAGGGGGGTCCAAATTTTAAGACACAGGATTGACATTATATGTTGTAGTTGTTAAAACATATCATAATTGAAACAAAAACACAAAACACGTTTCCTTCATTATTAAACCAAAAAGTCGCGCTGACGACTCTTTGTCGGCTACAAAATTCTACCCGCACAGAATTATTGTGCCCACTGTATTTATGATCAGAGATCACGCCCTCGCCTTTCTTGGCAGTCTGGTTGCTCAGCGGGTCAAAATGGAAGCTGACGTGCATCTTTACTTGATTTGGTAGCCGCCATATTGAATGCTATGTAACCAAGCTTGTCCCAGGACCCTATCAACTATTTTTACCTAACCAGACTACCAGAACCCCATCTAGCTTTAATATGAAGTCGATGTCCAAAGAAAGAGAGAAAATCGAGTCATCTTAAAATTCGGTTTAAGAAAGGTGGGGGGGGGGGGGAAGTGCATTTTCTCGGTAAGCAATCGGAAGTCAGCCAAGCGCGGTCATTGCACGCGTGCTGAACAAGAATACTGTATCATGACAGACTAGAAACAATAGACAACTCCCAAAGCACAAACTCAGCCAAAACGCTAAAAATCTTCAATGTTTACTCAAGTTTGGGCTTATAGAAGATAATGTCACAGTTTTTCGATGACCATGAAATTCAGAGTCCGGGTAGTTAGTTAATCAATTGTGGCCCTGAAAAAATTTGAAGGAAAAAAAACTACGAATTTTTAAGAAAATGCTTATTTCGTGAGATTGACTCTTAAACGCTGACAAACGTCAACAAATAGCGAAAACTATAATTTCTATATGTTTGCTTTGCTCGAAATCGCGCGCATTTACAAGGCCCTAAATTGTTTTGCTGACTTGTAAGGACCCATCTGTTATAACGATGCCCAAAATAAAGAGATGAATCTCATAGTTTATTAGATATAATCCGTGTAAAGTTTGCTTATCATTTTCGCATAAATTATGACCTAAATTTGGAAACCGCTGAATTTCTTGAATTGGGTCTTTGCGATTTTGGTGAAACTCTGTTCAGCGCAAGGCACTAATGCGCACTATGTGTAGCCGAGATTTTCACGAAAAAATGCCGGCGACAGCAGATTTTCGACTCAGAGCTCAAAGGGGCGTGGCATTATAACCACGTGAAATTTACTCCGATCGCCAAAAATTTTATGTTATATTGTAGATTGATCTTTATGTTATCCATTGTATGTGTTAGACTTACGATAAAAGTAAAGGTGGGGATACCAGAGAGCTTCAAAGTAGGATGGTACCCCTCCAAAAAAACTGGGTCGAGTCACCTTAATCTTCGCTTTTCGCGCCACAAACGCCGTTCTCGATCCAGACCTGGCGCAACCTTTCTGACGTCCGTGACCCGAAGAATATCCGCTGCATCAAAAAGAAAACCTTGCAGCACCCTATCTATCCTCTACAGGCGCTTCAAGTTTCACGCCAGACGAGAACTTTCCTGGGGCCGGTTTTACAACCTTCAAGTCGGAAGTAAACCCAGTCCTGAAGAAACTGTTTGCTTTAACACCAAACGGCAACAGGATCCAGCAGTTATGTCTGATCCGCTGAGTCTTTCTTTGTATAAAACTGGCCCCTTTGTACTGGGTACCACCATCCTTTAAATCATTTATAGTTTAGCCGATAGTAACTTCAGATGGGGCCCAAGTTAGCTCTGATACATTTTCTAGCGATAGCGATGAAAATTGTACATCTGGCTCCAGTTGTTTAAAAGGTGGGTAGCGCTATCCACTGGATAAATCTCTAGCCAATGGAGTGGCGCAATTGGTTATCGTAATTCGTAATACTTATCCGCTGGATAGTGATTCATCCGGTGGATAGCGCTATCAAACGTTTGAACAACACGGGTTAGGAGATTTTAATAACGTAACATAAGTGGAACTAATCGTGAACAAAATAAAAGAAATATGTAAGCTGAGAACAAATTTTGGCAGCTTTGTAGTAGTTCTTCAAAGGAAGGGAATAGCAATTTATATTTTAAAATTACATTTGTATCCTGGCAGTAAACATCGCTTTTAAGCCGTTTAAATCATTTTTAATGATCAATACGAAGTCTACAATTTACCTTGGCTTCAGCAATTCTAGCAAGTCGATAGCAAGGTAATTTCAATGAGGTTCTTATGACTCCTAAAAAATTAAGACATATTCCGCTATCCTTTTAATATCTTTTTCAAAGTTAAGATCCTTAGTTTCGGGTTTCTTTTGAAACGACTGCATGAAAGTATCAATCTAAGTCGCTGTCAAGGTCATGATAAATTGAGCAGATTAGTCTCACATTCGAAGCAATGATACAATTTAAAACTAATCATTATTGGGACTTTTAACTCGAATACGCTCCATTCTGTGCACTGTGATCCTGGAAAGCTTATGCGAAGGTATCCACAATTTTAGTGTGTAACAAGGGTTACGTTGTGCCTTTTTCCTCGGTTTGGAATGTTTCGGGTGCAAATGTATCATACTGCGATACTCTAACAAAGCCGTATGAGTCGTTTAACAATTCCTCTTCCTCTCTTCTTTTTCTTTCTTCTGCGAAATTCGACCAAACGACCGCCATGAGACCAAAAACAATAACCACGCCCCCAAGATACTCCAACGTATTCAGGACCTCCCCTAAAACGAAATATGACAAGATGGCGCAGAACAAAGTCTGAAGAGGCCAGGTTGCTGTGACAAGTGATGCAGAAATCTGCATATTGCACCAGGAAATTAAAAGATAGCAGAGGCCAGAGTTTACAAAAATGGCGTAGAGAATCGGGTAGATTTCTTCCTCGGGGAAATAGGTGAACTTTTCGGGCTTGTTGACGTAGTAAAGCGATGCCAAAGCCAAGAACATTGTGCCAAACATGAAAGTCCATGCTGTAACTGTAACAGGTTTAGTTTTCCAAGCAGACTCTTCTTTATCAAAGATGAACTTTTTCTGAAGAAGAACGTACCCGGCCATGGAAAGGGTGTTCCCTAATAGAAAAATGTACCCAACAAAGTGGATATCATCACTAGTAGATGTTCCGTGATCTGCTGCTTTGCCTGAAGCGGACTTTTTTAGAGTCATTACTATGGCACCCACTGCAGCCAGAAGAATTCCCAGACACTTGGCCCAGCCGCGCAAAGTGCGGAGGTTTGGGAACGGTTCTATTCGCACAATAATAGCGAGCAGTGCTGCCCATACAGGAATGATGGGTTGAAATATTGCCGTAATATTGGCGTTTGTGTAGTAAACACCAAGAAGAAACAGCAAATGATCTCCAAGCAACCCTGTTAGCCCGAGAACGACAAACAGAGGAATTTCCCTGTGGAATTACAAAGAGCGACGTTAGGACTTCAATGGCAAAAATCCGCTGCCCGCCCCCCCCCCCCCCCCCCACTTTCTCACACGCGCTTATCATGTTTTTTTAATCATAATCATTTTTCCCTCTCTTCCAGCTATCGTCCATAACGTTCACACAACAGCAGTTGATTTGTAGATCGACTGGCACTATATTCAGTCACGTGGGGAATTCTAACTTAATTTTCATCAGCGAAAACGTGGCGGGGATCACTGGAGTTTGCCAAAAATAAATGTTTTAAATAGACCTCTTTGCTCGTATGTTTTGCAGCTTTTTGTTTTCCCAGTAGAGGTTCCATGGGAACTTGGCCCTTTGTCTTTTCATAAATTATGCGCATGCGTAGATGTGCACGTAAATAAGACGAAATTTGAAAGAAACTGTTCTATAGATTACATGACCCAGTGTACTGGAAAAACGAAACTTACAAGCTAAAGAGGTCTGTCGTGTTAGCTAATTCAGTTATGACGTTGAGATACACAATTGTGGTATTCAAAGGAAGTCATGGTACTAAGATGAGCAATTGTGACGCATTAACATTCCTGTTATGATATTGATATATTCAGAGCATTTCTGTGTGTCATGCCGAACTGCATGTTACCTTGTAAAACATGATTTAGTAATCACCAGAATAAAATGCACGCCATCGAAATGACATTACAACGGCAAAAACTGTAAGTTCCAAAGTTGAAATTGAAGAATACAATAATGCAGTGACAAAAGGACAAAATATAATACAGATAATAGCTGAATGCCTTGAAAAAAAGTACCAACACCTTTCAAAATCAAACTAGCAAGTTGTAAATCAAATAAGGCCATATTAAACACAATAATTACACCCCATAGTGAAGAGACCTGGCCCACCGTAATTTTAACAGATCTGAATTGTATTCTGACGTCATTAAAGAGCTCCTTCACCGCTATAATGACAGACCTAGAATAACAAAGTACTGGTGTCCTGAAAACTTACTGGAAGACCCATCTAGCCACAAGCATGTATTTGGTTCTTCACATCAAATCGTTTAGTAAATCAGGGATTCGAAGGTATAAATTAAATGTATTTGGTCTGGTGGTACCAGGTATTAATGACACAAGACCCTGGCAGCTTCAGTGACTGTCAAATTGTTTCATATTATAAAAACAAAAATAACATTTAACTTAGACAGATCGTCAAAACTGAGAATAGTGCATTTGAAGTGAATCTCCAAGAAGTTCAAATTCAGTGAGGCAAACTAGAAACTCGATCGTGAGATCGATCGAGAGATCACAAGACAAGTCAGCTAGTGAGTTAAAAAAAGAGAAATATTCCTGTACGTGAAATTCAATTTAATTTCAGCTTTTAAATTTAGCTCGCTTTTCAGAAAACATTGGAAGGTTATTTAACTCTCACCTTAATGATAGAATTTGAATTGACTTTTCAGAGACAAAAGCAGCCAACAGAAGCACCGGGCAACATCCTGCATCTCGAATCAGGATAAAAACCAAAGGATCAGCCTGGTTCTCTTTAGCAAACTTTGAAACAATCACTCCATACGCTCCAAAACCAAGCTGAACAACTACAAGAGCAAGCCACACGATCCACACACCAGTACACGCCATGATAAAATGCAGAGCCACTTCCGGTAAGTCGTAATTATCTGTTTAGTCACGACATTCGAGTTAACTGCGTGATTCTTGTCATTATGAAAAAGGGGTCAGTGTCATATTTAAGTCGTTGAAGTACCTCTTGAACCGGCTTGGTGCAAACGTAAGATAATGTGGGAATTGTTATTCGAAAGGGAGATGGGGGATTAGAATATCCTGACCTTTCGCATGCGCACATTTGATATAGTACAACGCAAGTCCGAAAACTCACTCTGCAACTCTGCTCGACATTGATATCACACGTGCTGGAATACATGCAGCACTCCATATGTACCTCAACGAGCGTTTTAAGGTTCACAGGAGGAGAGGACATGCGATGGGTAAGGGAAAGCTTCTAAAGCTTTCACCGTCCCGAAGTCCTTTGCGCATCGTGACTTTCAGGGATACAATGGCCTTTATTACCAGTAATAAAAGACATTGTTTCACGAAAAGTCACGATGCGCAAAGGACGGCAGGACGGTGAAAGCTCCCCCTTACCCAAAGGGGGAAATTTCATGTATCCCATGATGAATCGCTTCATACTATATTATCAAGCTTCAGAACGCATGTGATCCTAGCAAGGACGCGACAGTTGAACAATGGAAAACGACGTGTTTCGCCGATAAAAATATTATTTTTGTACCTTTGTTATGTCTATCGTTCTATTTACGATTTTTGTTTTACTATTCCAAATATATCTTGTTAAGTCAAAGAGGGAGTTTTGGCGGACTATATTAGTTAACGAGCCGTACGATCGCAAGGCAGTCTACGGCAAATGTTCTTTGACTGAAGCTAACGAGGAAGGTTTTTTCGAGTCTTTGCTTCAGTACGTCTTGTTTTGACGTGCGTTGGTAAAGCTCTTCATGGATTAACAAGCGATTTCCACGTACTTGTCTTGAATTAAATATAATTCTAGGTGTACGATTTCTCTTCGTTGCTTGTTTGTGATCGCGGCCCCCACGGTCAGATTAATGTTTCATCGATGCGGTGAATACATCAACCGCACAGTGACTGCACACGCTGTCACTTCAACAAGCTCGGCTTATGTAGTCGGAAATACCGAGACCGCCAAAGTACAAATAGTGACCGTCCAAAGGAAGATAAAATTCAAAGGAAGGGAATACTTCAAATAAAAACATCGTGAAACTTGAAGCGCTTGTTGAGGATATATAGTGTGCTGCATGTACTTAAGCACATATAATATCACTGTCCAACTTTCAACCAACACTCTGGGGGGGGGGGGGGGGGGGGTACTGGTGCAAATATTACAGTCGAATTCAAGCGAGAGGTCAGGTGACACTGACCTTGGGCAGGCTGTGGATTAATTAGACGGCTAACTCGGGGTTAAATTTTAATCCAAGTTTCTTTTTCTTTTGTTTAAAAGTATTTATTTCTCTGTTCTGTTTAGAGCATCAATTTGTACACAAAATGAATTAACCCGAATTTGCTTTTTATGCTTTCATATTCAAATTCAAATTGTGCACTAACCCTAGGTTAACTTTCCCTTTCGAATAACAATGACGACTTGCCACTTAGCTTGGCTTTGCCACAGGCTGCCCAGCGGCATGTAGCAAAGCCCAGCTAAGTGGCAAGTTTTCTCCTACCAAAAAAGACGGACGGACCACGCGTTTTTCTCCCCCCGCCCCCCGCCACCCCCCGCCTGCCATGGAGATGATTAGATAAGAACCGGTTGGCCTCATAGGTGAAAGCCCATTATTACCCTGATTGTTCTGACTGAACAGTCTCAACATCATAGAATTCTCTTTATGAAAACGTTTTGTAATGTGGTCAATTCCAAAATTTGTTGGGAAAGGAAGCGCGTGTTTCGATCGTCCTAATTATTGAATGAGTGCAATTTGTCTTGCAAAATTGTGAAACCGAGGTATGTAAGCTTACTAAAAAACAGCGCTTCATAGAGGGTCTCAATGGGGTGGTGGCATTTACGGTTATCGGCTAAAGTTTTGGCTCTTTCACGGCTATCGGTTAATTTTTTTCAGTTACGGTTAACTCTTTTTACCCTATTTACGGCTAACGGTTAAAATATTTCAATTGTTACGGCTATCGACTAAATTTTGGGCCGTTTTACGCCTATCGGTTAACCCCTGATTGAGACCCTCTTCATAGTACTTTTTACCTCAGATGTGACGTATAAAAAGTATAAAAGGCTGGCTTACACGCCACAAGATTTGTTGACAAGATTTTGTAAAGTAAACTTGTCGAACACAAAATTTCTGTTTGATTTTTTTTTATTTTGGCCTCCCTTTTAGACAAAGGAATGCAACCTATAAATTTCAACGTGCAAACTGGCTGCAACCGAGGACTATCGTGTCTACTTATAACCGGCCTTTATAGCTTAAAATTAAATTTCGGAGCTACCCAATTAACCTTATAAAATGAAGTTGGAGGTTTAGGTGGGCAACTGGGTTATTTTGTCTGGGAAGAGATTGTTTTCCAGGCCTAATCTACTATGATCAAGAGCCATTGTCGCTACTTAGACTCATGGCCTGTCAGCGGTCATCTTGGGCTGGCCAGCATCTGTAAGCTCAGTTGGTCAGTTAGCGTTTGTTTCCTCTGTTATTTCTCTTCAAAGCCTTATTTTTATAGCAGTTGATCGATTTACAGCCGTGGTTTTTTTCCCTCCGTGCATCAGTTAGAAGCACAAAGAATGAGTTCTTTTTTATTTTGGCCACCTGGTTCTCCGCCATGGTAATTTGCTCACCACTTACATTTGGCGTAAAACTCGTTGGCGAGGTTGAAAGAACTTAGTCTGTTTTACACAATGGAGCAATGCTTTTGGAGAATCCTCGTCAGCTCGTCCTCGGCATATTAGATGCTCGCACTATATGTAGTCAATTTTGTGATCCCTTTCGCTCTATTGGTCTTTCCTGTACTCTTTTTACAAGCTTAAATCGCAGAGGCGCCCAGGGGAACGTTTCAGATGAACGAGGCAAGGTGACGACAACGACGATTGCATTTGTTGTAGCTCATGTATTATTCTTGACGCCTATAGGTATTATGAACTTCTACTCGAGATTTTTACTTGGAAGAAAGTGTCATTGCTCATGGCCTGATCTTTGTTTTTGCGGTGATCGGGAATTCCTAATAATCTGCATGATTGTGTACAAAACGAAGGCCATGAAGAAAACCTATCAACTTATGATGCTAACATGGCAATGTCTGATCTGCTTTATCCAATATTTCTTTTTCCATGGTTTGTAGCTGGTATGTACGTAGACTCGTGGCCTGTAAGCGGTCGCCTTGGGCCGATCTTGTGTCTGCTGAGCTGGTTCTTTCCAAATGTTTCTACCGCCGTTTCAATTCAAGACCTGATTCTCATAGCAGTCGATCGATTCAGAGGTTCAAGCCAACAATACAAAGAAGTGCTTCTACTCAATTTTGGCAACCTGGTTGTCGGCTATAGCAATTTGCTTACCATTTTTATTTGGTGTGAAACTCGTTGGTGAGAGTGGAAAACTTGTCTGTGTTGTTTGAGTTCGCCGTTGACTGTTCCATATGGAACAGTCAACGGCGAACTCAAATTCATTCAAAATCGCTCAAAAAACCGCTTTTGAGGTAAAAGGACGACTATATACCACAGGTAAGTTAATTCAACGTTTATTTATCATTGATTTATATACATAGTTAGCGATATATCGCTATAGGTGAAGCAAACGGTAAATCCAGTACATTTACAGTAAAATAGCAATCGGCTAGACAAACAGATTGTGTGGGCTCCCTGTCCCTGTGGAGCTTGAGGAACGGGGCGCGATCCATTGAACCAAAATCCAGACCGGTCCGACCGGGAAAAGAGGACCACCTCAAAAGGTGGACCAGTTTTTTCGAAACTTTTCCGGTTGGACCGAACCGATCCATTGAGTTTTGGACCGAAATTTCCGGAAATTTTGGTTGAATGGATCGCGCCCACGGTGACCAAAGAAATTTCGCAAACAATTGTGTTACTTCCGATCGCTCCCAAATTTGGCACACAGGAAGTTAATAGATTTAGCCAATCACCTGCCTAGTTCCAGCCCATGTGGACTTTTGACCGTGACACACCGAGCTTTCGAAAATTTTGAATTTTATGGCGAGTCGCGGAGAATTTTTGTGAGCCGGTTTTGCGAAGAATGAAAGCTTGTATCGACGAATGTCAACCAAATACAAGTCAAGCAAACTATTCTGAAGGATTTTGGAGGATAACAAGCAAAATAAACGCGAAAATTAAAGTAAGGGGCTTAGAATCTGGGCATGCAAATCGCCGAACTCTGTGCCACATGTTCTTGAAACGGCGACGATTTCCTTCCCGTATTTGCCTTCGCTTCGCTTTTCGCCGTCAAATTCTTGCTTATTTTGATGAATTCTATCAGCAAATTTATGTCTGCTTGTCTCCATCCTCGGAGACCTAGGGGCGGTCAGTCGGGCCGGGAGAAAAGGCGCAACAAAAGTTTTCAAGCACAGGCGGAAAAGCCCCTGGGTACTGGCTCTCACCGGACCATTTCTAAACGGTCAAGAGAATGCTGGTTCCTGATTGGGCACAAAAAATGCTTTGTATTATTGTGCCCAATTGGCGAACAGCATCTCCTGAGTTCTTTTCGTGAGTTCGTACACGACGGCTTTGACTAGATCACGGCTTGTCTGGCTCATGCATGCAGCAAAGAAATGCACGCAGTCAGGAATCTTTCAGTTTGAAAGTAACCGCTACATTTCAAAATACTGGTAGTCCGAGGATGGCTTGTCTCTAACTCAATATTTTTTGGGGAATCGAGGAAAAAAAGCGTCTTAGTGAAGTAAACATGTGGTCACGAGGTGACGCCAAAGGATTATGCTAATTATGATAATCTAATTAGCATAATCATGACAGCGTGCAGAAAAAAAATTGTAGAAAATTTCTAGTCGCTCCATACTTTAGAACGATTTTCGGTTTTTTTTGCTTAGATATTGATGAAAAAAATTTCTTACTACCATATCACCCAAACTAAAGAAGTTTCCTAGCTAAATGACATTCTTCAAAAATTTTAAAAAATTTTTATGCAAAATATGCTTTTTCAATTTTTTTGTGGCGGATTATTATGGGTTTCCTACGACCGAAATATTTTTTTTCGAAAGGGTATTCTTTTCCCTTTCCAATGAGGTATAGATTGATATTGAACTGTAAACACCAGAGATATGATTTTTTAAAGTTACATGGCAAAATACATTAAAATAATTTGCTGAAGACAATGACTAAAACTGACTGTGTTGAATAACATATTTAAAAACGAAGCATTTTTGTAAATAGTGACTTTACGTGTCATTTTGAAAACAGACTGTATTTTCTCAGGAACGTACACGTGTTTATTTTTTTTTAAAAGTAGGCTTTACTATATGTCGATAAGGAAATTATTAAGCAATTCGATGAAATTGGGTGCGTTTTGGATAGTTCATGCATGTCCGTTTAACAGGCCGTGAAAAGTTCTCTTACAATAGCGCGTTCTAAACCTCTATGTAGTGTGAGGTATTATTTTTGTCCTTTTAATAGCTGGAAAACTTGTAAAAAAAACTAGTTTTAATTCTTCAGTCTCACCGCCCTTTCAAACACCGCTTTGTTAATGAAAACTGAATAAATTCAGACTGAAAAGTTTTCTGGCCTGGCATTTCATTTTTTTAAAAGATGACGACATGTCTATTTAATATTTCAATATTAATTTTAAGTAATAATAAAAAAGTTTTTAGCTCTCATCTCATTTTCAGCTCCATAGCTTCCCTTCTTGGAACTCGTATGTTACCTAAGTGATAAATGTTTTATGTGCTGCTTTTAGTTTCTAAATAAGTATTTTGACATTGTCGGTAATAAATGAAATCGTTTTGAGACTAATTACATGCAGACATAGTTAATTGAGTGGGATGGTTATGAAACCCGTCAGACTCCTTTGTTATATGTTTTTGTGGACCTGAAAGTGCACAACGTTCAAAAGAATTCCTATCATTTTGATTGTATTGACCAATAAAAACGTTGCATTAATTTATTCCGTAACAATTTGCCAACAGAAAACAAAGGATTGTGCACTTTCAGGGTGCTTCCAACATATACTGCAGCACTGTTGTTTTTATCATTGATGTTTGCCGCTTTTCATAACCAATCTCCTCTAATAACTATGATGCAGATGATCTTAATTTTACTAAATTAATGAAAAACATCGTACAGATGTTCGGATGAATCTATCTATAAAGGCTTTTCAAAGAGTCCAACAGGTGCCAGTTACACCAGTACAATTAGAACAAATAACGAATTAAAAGCTGCAAAGTCATCTCTTCTTTTTGTAAAAGAAACGCGACGAGCAACAACAAAAGCAAAAAAAGAATGAAATCGAAGATGCTAAACTACTCCTTCAACAGTAAGAACGAATCAAAATCCAACAACATGGAAAATATGGACAACAGACTCGGAAACTGTTGTCGTCATAAACTGCATCCTCAATGTTCCACTGATGTTCACATCCATCGCTGGTAATGCTTTGGTGTTGTTCGCCATCTTGAGAACTCCTTCGCTTCGTTCACTACCGTCGAATATCTTCCTATGCAGTCTTGCTATTACAGATTTTCTTGTTGGGCTTATTGTTCAGCCTGTTTACATTGCATATAGACTACACCATTCAACTGGTAGGACTCTTGCCATAGTCGAAGACTTGATGTCCTTTTTCCTCTGTGGAGTTTCCCTCAAAACAATTACAGCCATAAGCGTAGATCGATTTTTAGCTCTCCACTATCATGTGACGTATGCGAATTTGATGACCACAAAACGTGTAATATTTGCTTCAGCAAGTCTCTGGTTTGTTTCCATAGTTTTACCATGCCTTAAAGTAGTTTGGAAATCAGAAGTTGTTTTTCTTATTGCAGGAGTGGTTATTACAATTTGTTTTGTCATTTCGTCCGCTTCTTACATCAAAATTTATTTCATTGTTCGTCACCATCAGATCGAGATTCACGCTCAACAACAAGCTGTGAACAGTTTTAATATTAGTGTAAATAATATTCCAGATAGTAATGACATGATAATATCAAGGAAACATGCTTTAAAGACTTTTATATATTACATCTGCATGATATTTTGTTACTTACCTTATCTATCTTATTCATTGCTACGAACCATGACGTGAATTGGTCATTTGTAGACACTGTTGTGTTCCTGAACTGGTCCGTAAATCCATTTTTTTACTGTTGGTGTAATCGTGCAATCCGAACGTCAGCTGTAAAGGTAGTCCGAAAAATGATGTGTAATCAAACGGAGGTCATAGCTGGCGAGCTTGAAGGTTAAACTTGTATTTGTAACGAGACCTTCATCACGCTATGCAAACTTCCTTGAACTTTGCCTTAATTACGTTTCCGTGAAGATTTGTGTGCTGAGGGAGATACGGCACTTCACATAATTCGTCAAAACCAAATTTCGCAGCGAAGCCTTACTTTTTCGCTATTCATTACCCACTTGGATAACCGTCGATCTATGAACCGTAAAATTATGAGCGCTGCATTCATTTATATTTCAACAAGTCTTAGTTTGTTCAGGGGCACCCAACGACAATTTTCGGAAAATATCTGTTCGGAAGACGATTTGAGATCTACAATTTTCGGAATATTTTTTCCAAAATTTCTTGCTTGTCTGCCTCTCCTAGGATTTTCGAACATCTAAAAATGGTATAATTGCCCATTTTTAACGGATTTTTACCCTGAAAAGGTCACCCAGAATTTTCGGAAGCCTTTTTTCTGGCTGAAATTTTCGAAAAGGTAAGTTTTGATCCCTACAATTTTCGGATCACTAGACTTTCAGCTAGGAAATCCGAACAGATGAAAAATTTTTAGGGGATAAAAATATGCCTATATCTACCGTTTAAATACTAAAATACGTTCAACAAAGCTATGTTTAAGTGGTTTTGAGCTATATTCTCGTTGGGTGCCCCTGTTTGTTGTTTTACTAAGCTGAGCTATAATCGATTTCGTTGAGACTGTTTAAAAGTTCCTCTTTCGCTATCTCAGAGAAAAATACTAAACAGTTATTCCCTCACTTCTTTATAATTATTTTTTATTAAGAATTACCGTTACCCGAAAATATCAAGAACAGTTCCAACGTATATACTTTTGAAAGCATTTGTTTATTCATTTGTTTACACCATTAAAGATTCTCAGCATTAAGTTTTTCCTTTTTAAAAATGCTTAATATGTAACTGTTACAAGCGTAATAATGTATGTTAATCATACTGGCGCTGTTTTTTATTATAAATAGTTGTTAAAGCAACGATTGTGACGTCCTGTGGCTTCATTAAACCGCTATTTATAAGCATTTTTGCTCATGTTGCTTCGTAGCAGATTATTGATATTGTATATTCCGTTCAGTTCAAGAAAAATAATATATTTAAAAAGCTAATGGCGAGGAAACCCAAGGGAAGCCACTGGGCTTGCCGTATAAGGAGTGGGCTCCCTCAGTTGAATTATTACAGCAAAATATTAACAGAATTATACATGCACAAATCCATGGCAGAGCTACTGTAAATCTTAAAATATACTCTAAATAATCGTATTAATCAAAGTTAGGTTAAAAAAAGCGAAAGGAAAAAAAAACTGAGAAAAAAACTGATAGGGATCTTACTTATTTTAGTCCAGCATTGTGGTAAAAAAAAGTTCCGGAATTCTAAGTGCCATACGAATGCATCTGACGTGTCACTAAAAAAAAAATTATTGAAGCTATCAGGAAGTTAGCCGGATTTATATTGATACACATGTTTTCCTATTTGAAGTTTGTAGATACTCTCAAGACTCAGAATTCCTAATTTTTTAAAGTAAGGGTCAGTGTGAGCATCGAAAGCACTCCTGGAAATTATTCTTACATCTTGTTTTTTCAGTGTAATTAATCTTACCGCCAGGTGAAGATCCATTTGGATTTTTTAAATAATTATTTGAGAATATTTATTCTAAAAGCCCCTACTTACTGTTCATCAGAACTCAAACAACTGCTCGCTGTTCTACTTATTAAGTAGAGAAAGGCACAGCTATATTACAAGAAAAATTACCCGGTCTGTGTGTATATTACAGGGACCGCGGAACAAGGTGATAAGTGGGAGGGCTGACAATTGAAAATAATTTTTTCATATTAACTATGGGCTATTGCGTTTAATATCCGCACCCCCCGGTTGAGGAACCATGGAATTCTCCAGGGGTAAGTTATAAAAATTGAGGATTTCTTTAGGGGTAGATATAGAGTAAACAAATATGGAATTCTTTGGGGGTGAAGCCTTAATTTTCACAAAATTCTTCAGGGGTAAACCCAAATTCTTCAGGGGTATGACCCAATTCTTCAGGGGTAAACCCATGTTTTACGGAAGTCTTCAGGGGTGAATGCAATTTTAGCCAATCTTAAGGGGTAAGATGAAAAGGTAAGTCCTCAACTGGGGGGTACGGATTTTAAATGCAATAGCCCTATGGGCGTTCACTGTTCAAGTAATGTAATTCTTCTTGCCATCGAATATTTCATTGATTCGAAAGGAGAAAGACAAAACATAAAACTTTTATCAACTCAAAACAACTACTCACCTTTGTTTGGCTTGAAAAAGCTAGTAATAATCTTCATTTCGTCTGATAAAACTGATAAAAAACTCTGGCGGAGCTGGAAGTACAAAACACGCTGCCGAACGAAGCGAAGGGGTGGCCAAGGCATGGCGTTTGATCAAGGGGCAAGTCGGCCCCAGGGCACAATTACCGCGAAAAGCACAGGAGCCCCACAAAACGCCTGGCGTTTGAAATTAAAGAAAATACAGAGAATATAGCTGAATATAGACGGAAAAAAACTTGTTTCAAGTCTTTTTTTTAATTTTAATTATTTTTCTTTTTAGAGCAAAAAGTGGGGGCGGGGGCGCAAAAAAGTGGTGGGGCCGCGGCCCTACCAGCCCCTCCCCCTCCGCGGTCCCTGTTATTAGTGATATTATGAGAAAACAACTAAACCAATAAAGGTCTATCACCTGCCATATTAGCTAAGCATGAGATCAAAGGCAAATGTTGAATAACCATAAATTGTTTCAGGTAAAGATGGTCAGTCTTCCAATAACTTCCGCTGAAACTAGCGGCACTTTTTAATTCTTTAACACTATTTTGAGCTTTCCGGAGCTTATTTTAACATATATCATTGTTTCAGGTTCCTTTTTCAACTGCTAAAAGTAAAAACAACTATCACTGTCTCATTTTCATACATCTCCCTCATCCGAAGTTTTTAAGTTCGATAAGGTAGAGGAGCGGAATCCAAACTTTAATTGTTGAACTGTGTCTGAAAAATCATAATACGAATAAAATTTGACCCTTCCTTGTAGTTACACAATATCACTGATCCTTTTCCACAAGAACTTAGACCGTCTTAGCATCATCATAGTGCGGGGTAATCGTAGAGTCCGAATTTTACTAGTAATCGACCTCCTTATCGTTATTACTTGTTTTATTGCTCCATTAATGTGACTGTAATTTGTGTAATTGTGAAATACAGAAGAAAAGTTACAGCTGCAATTTCTATTTGAAATAACTAAATCGACCACGAAACGCCACTGACAATATGATTAAATCCAGTGAGAGAGATTATAGAAAAAATGGAATGGAAAACTATTTTAATGAAATTCTTGGACGAAAACAAAAATTGCAAAAGGAATTGAAAAATAATTTAATGAATAATTTCGTCGTTTTCATTCCACCTTGTCTGTTCTAATGGATTCCACAAATGAATGGTATATTTGACGGATCGGTGCTTTTACAATCTAGTGATCTTTTTAGATCTTAAATATAGGCGTTTGATAAGGCGTCAAACATAAGATTCTATTGCATAAACGTATAGCTTAATATGATATTTGAAACGAATTAAAGCTCCAAGTCATACGAGGCTGATAGGATAGTAAATAGAAAGTTTTCTGATCACATCTTTGGAGTTCCACACTGACCCACTTTTGTTTTTGCTATATATAATTGATCATACCAAATAGGCTTGAGCGAACTACCCCTAAGTTATGGAACATATGTTTTTTACTTCGCTTACCTCAGGGATGTAGCTTCAATTTATAACACTACTGTCAGACAGGAAAATGGCATTTGATGGGCCGTAACAGCAGTTGCCTTTTTTATTAAAGATTGCAATTTATTTTCAGCCGGAAATATCAAGTTGTCAGCCAGGTATTTTCCCCGGCTTCCGGCTATTATCTACATCCCAGTGTTACCTGTGATGTTGTTACATCGCTCTTATTCACTTGTGATTGGTTATTGACGGTATTACCGTACACACAAAAAATAGCATATCTTGCTTGCTTTACTATTTTTATTCTTAGAGTAACAAAACAAAAGGTTCTTATCTCCTGATCCTTATTATTTTTGTTCCCTCCATGCATATTGCTTTTGTCCTCTGTTTAACACAAAGCGCCAAGTAGTGTATTGTAGATCGTAGTTCTCTTCAGAGGATTTAATTTAAAAAAATCAGCAACCAAAAGGAAGTTAAGTGTACAAAACTTATTACATTTTCAAAAATTTTACAAATTGAACGCTCATTTCCTACTGATATATAATAAGATAAAACTTGACTTATCTTATATGAGCATTTTCAAGTGTTCATTTCCTGCTCTTAAAACCAAGCCTTTTTAACCGGTCATCAGGACCGGACGTTTCATTGCAGTTTTCTGGCTCTTATGAAGTGCATGGTTTAATGTGCATGGCCTAATGATGCCTGCTTTTTGGGTCAGCTCTTCATTTGCGAAAGAGACACGTCCTATTTGCATTTGTATTACGTCACTATTTCAGGTCAAGTCGTCATGTTTATTGTGTAAACTACGCTTAGCTTTTTTGAGACAACTCACTAGCTTGTTTACAGTGAGTGTCTACAGGTCCTCAGCTAAGTATGTCAGCTGTTACCAAGAATTTCACCCTCCCCACCCAGGACACTGGGTAACTGTCCACGCCTCCCCTTAAGCTCTGAATCATGAGGCTTGATTCAGCTGGCTAGGGCAAAGTAAGAACAAGGTACTTACCTGTCGAAGCCTCTTGTAAACACTGCTCCTTACTAAAGGGGTTGTGTTAAAATAGCCTCCTCCCTACCCCACTAGTTTTCCCCCCAGGCCTGGGCCACCCACCCTCAGTTAGGGCAGTCCCTGAGCTTTCCGCCGGTGAGGAGGAGGAGAAGTTTACTGTTAAGAGGTAGTAGTAGCAGTAGCAGTAACAGTAACAGTAGCAGTAGTAGCAGTAGTAGTAGCAGTGGCAGTGGCAGTGGCAGTGGTAGTGGTAGTGGTAGTGGTAGTGGTAGTGGTAGTGGTAGTGGTAGTGGTAGTGGTAATGGTAGTGGTAGTGGTAGTGGTAGTGGTAGTGGTAGTAAATCGCTTTATTTTGCATGACGAGAACATTTGACAGTATTGCAAAAGCACATCTATAAAAAATTGAATTAACAAAACAAGGCTAGAATACCTTCCTCAGCGAAGAGTATTCCTGACAGCGACCGAGAACGGCTTAAAATTTGAAAAAACAGGGGCCTGTCGTGGCAGCCACGAAATTTTGGTTGCTACAGCGTATGGTTTTATTTTCCTTATTACATGCTTTTATAGTACGGAATTATACGCAAAGCGACATGAACATGTATCGAACTGCTGGGAAGGTAGTTTTCCCAATGGATCTGCTGTCCAGTGTGTTAAGTTTACATCCCAACTTCGGGCGGCCAAACGCCAGCTAACTGCGCCGTGTGCACGGCAAAGCTATTTCAAGCCTTCCAAGCGAGGATTTACAACCCTCGTAACACCAGGACATGACCCACCTCTGGATATAACTGTATTTGTTGACATTTCCACTAATCCAGGGAGAGCACCATGTTATAGTTTGAATTTTGAAATTATACCGCCAGTCACGTTCATACACCACATTTGCATATTAATTATTGTCGGCAAAGTGCTTCGATCAATGACTTGATATTCTCGCAACCGTTTATTGGACATACGTCGTTCGTCACGTCACCTAGAAGTGTCCTTGTCTGCTATGAGAGCATTAAAGGACTGTGAAATCTTGAGGTATAGAGGGAGGAGAGCTGGTCATAGGAGAATTAGAACTGTTGATTTATCTAACATAATTAGCACAGAATCATTTTTCCCTCTTCACTGCACCGTGCCAAAGGTGTCAATGTTGATAACTTGGTTGTTGTTCCGTAACAGCCATTACGGATGCCAGTTAGTATATGCGAGGGGCGAGATCAGCTTAGACCATGCTGTCTGAATGCAGTGCAGTGCGGCGTTCGACACTGTCAACCATAAGATCCTTGTCAATAGGTTGCAAAACAAAGTCGAGCTCCAGGGGATGGTTTTGAACTGGTTCAAATCTTTTTTGTCTCACTAATAGAAGTCAGCAGGTATCTATCAACGGAACACTTCCTGGATGCTTCAACCTTAATTGCGGGGTCCCTCAAGGCTCTTATTTAGGCCATCTGCTATTTATTCATCCAAGTTATTTGACATTATAGAAAAACATTTGCCATGTGGTCATTGCTCTGCCGATGATACGCAGATGGCCAGGTTAGTCAAGATGCTGCAGTGCAGGTTATGGAAAAGTGTATTGAGGATATTCGAACCTGGATGATCAATGATAGACTCCTACATGTCCTTAAAGATGACAAAACTGAGGTGATATTAATTGGAAATCAATATTAGCTAAATAAGACAGATCTCAGCAGTAGTTTACGTTTAGGTGATAACGACATAAGACCTGTTACCTGTGTTAGAAATCTAGGTGTCTGGTTCCATGAAAAAATGTCCATGTCTACACATATCACCAAGGCATGCAGTAGTGCGTTCTTTCATTTACATAACATTAGAAGAATCAAGAAATCTCTTTCTGTGGATAGTTTGCGTACAATCGTGCATGTCCTTATTACCTCGCGACTTGACTATTGTAATTAGCTTAACGTATGGACTACCTTAAAAACAGAAAAATTGTTGTGTCAAAAATCTGGGATGCATTATTGGGATTAAGTCTATTAACGAGGGTATGTTTCCGTACACTGAAGAAGGCATGTGCGGCTTTTTCTTTTATAATTATATAGGTGTTCAAGTGCAAGGGTAAAGTTTCCTGTTGGAGTTAAACGTGTACCTAAATAGGTGTATCGTTGAACAATTTCAGTGGGCTCGTTGCCTATTTTAAAGTTGTTGTCAACGGATTTCCTTGGGCAACGAAACGGACGACGACGACGACGCTTCGCAACTGAGGCAGACCTGGCCAAGCAGTGCAACTTCCCAGACAGAGGACGACTTTTTCTTTGCGAAGAACTTTGTCTTGTTACAGTCTTGTTATGGCATTCAAAGACCTCCGAAATTTACATCTTATAAGCTACTGGATGGTTTAATCGACGATGGTGAATTTATTGTTTTTTATGACCTGTATAAGCTGTATTATTGCTTTGAATTCTCTCCATAGCGAAGCCTTTGTTTTTGTTTTAAAGTGACTACCGATCTCGAACAGCTCTTAACTTGCAGTTACTCTAAATTTCGGCTGCTGAAGAGAATTAAGTGCTGCTGCAATGTTCTCCCATATTTGTCCTCTCTCAGGGCTTCTCATAACTACATCATGTTCCGTAGTCCACTAGAAATAGTTGCCTTTAGGCCATCCCAATAAAATGTTTCGTTTCCCATCGCCCTCGTTCTCGTGAAGGTGGGTCGGTCGGTCGGGCAAAAAAAAAAAAAAAAGAATGAACCCATGATTGCATATTAAATCTCACGTTTAGCCTGCAAGATATAATCAGATGGTAAAAGATGTATATTAACAGGACTATCAAATGTCTAAAAAGGCTATCGATGATATCGATGGTGTTAATAAGACAAGATCGTGTGCTTGTAAATTAAAGTACTTGCATCTTTACAAGTGATCCTGGAATTTTTTTTTTAACTTTTCCAAAAAAATGGGTCGTTCGGGCGATGAGAAACGAAGCATTAAATTGGGATGGCCTTACTAGCGACTAAAACCAGCATGGGAAATAAATTCTAGTACGATCGAAAAAAGAAACATTTACTATGATGGCTGTTCCGCCATCACTCAGGTTTTCAGACAAACCGAACCTGGAGAAAAAAATTTAAGTTAGCAGGCGAAGAAATCAACAAAGTGCTTAACATTTGGATTCTGCTAATCCACAAAGAATATATTTCTACTTGTACTGAATGACAAGGGGGAAAAAGAGTCATTCACACGCAAAAAGTGTAGTTTTATACTTACGTTTTAGCGACAACGGCAAACCTCCCTGAATTTCGTCGTCGACGAAGGCTGCATGACGTTTTGGCAACCTTACGCATTCCCAGAAGGGAGGCGTAACACACATTTTAAGTAAGGTAAGCTGTTTTTTATTGAAATCCTTTCATTTTCGTAGGTTACAGAAACGATAGGTTTTTTTCGCTTACAAATCCTTATATTTTGAATGTTATGCAACAATGCCGATGCTCGCCGATGCTCATATTTCGAGCTTGGGCTACCTGTGGTTTCGGGACAAGATCGGGCACGCAAGTTCGTGACTTTTCGGCTTGTTTCGGCTATTTCACGAAGTGAGACTGCAATTACTTCGAGATATGTCGAGATCATTTCGAGTTCTTTCGGCTACAATAAATATTTAAATTGTTGACGGATTAGTCTATTGCGCCACGGCGACCTGATGTGGTTTTGGCATATGAAAATTACCTATAATGTTTTCGCGCGGGAAATGGAAGAAAAGGGACAAATTGAAATAATCACTTGGTTCAATTGAAAATGATTGAAACGATAAAATGGTTTAAAAGTAGCAATTGGTGAAAATTACTTGGTTTGCCGCTATCTTGACGTCTGGTTTATTAAACAATTATAGCCACAAGGGCTATAAGCGTTGGTTCGCTTGCTTCGTATCAAAAAAATTTAAAGTTCCATCATTCGTGGTCTTATGAAAGTGTCAAGGAAAGGCTTTGAAGTTTTTTTGGTTGCATCGTTCGTGTACATGTAGAATAACGCAACTTTAACCGCTGACTTCCACGTTGCCAAAACTTAGGATATTGCCGTCTCGTTTTCCCTGGCCAGTATGGACGATCGTTTCTCATTGTACCAGGCACAGCTTTCACCGAATATGGAAAAATATTTCTTTTTGAAGAATCTTGCAATCTTGATCGTAAGGATATCAAGGTGTTTGTAGCATGACTGGAGCAGTTATCAGTCCCTGAGAAAGTCTACCGTTTACATTACAGCCTTTTCACAGGAAAATTCCGAGAACATTTTACTCAACTATTTTAAGGGCATGACCCAAAGCCTAGTTTGCATAGAAGCTGCAACGATCTGCGATGGCTTTGCGGGGTCGGATTATTGCACAAGTGAACCTTTAGAAACCAAGGAAGGTTTATCTTCTAGATATCCAATCAGATCCAGTTCCACGTGCATGAATGACAGAACAAATGTCTGAGAGGCAACTATATCTGTCTAAATCTGCGTTTATTGGGGGCAAGACCTTTTGTTAAGAAAATATTGTCACTATAAAAAAATTCATGGAAACCAAATTTTTCAACGTGTTCTCTAAAGTGCTGAGGTTAAATAAATAGTCAACAATAAGAGAGATTTCCAGTGTTATTTTGCTCTCTTTTGGCCAAGACGGAAGTTATGCAGCTGTTAAGAAAATGATTGAAAACCCTTTGCCAACTACCGAAAGCGTTGAGAAATGATATCAGCATCGTGGGTTGTTCTAGTGGACTTAACTCAATGTCGCGAGACCCTCAGCTAAGCCAAGATTTAATGGGGGAAATTTTGGAATCACTTCTTTATTTCGACTTGAAGCAAGAGGATTAAAATATGTAGGTGGCCCTAAAAGAATTGAAAAGGAAAAAAAAAAACAGCCAACCTCAGTTGTACCCCGCCACAAAACTAGGATTAATGAAAAAAAGATTTGTAAATTCGGACATTTTTTATTAGAATCTACATCGATCTGGACAGACATGATCCCATAGGGATAGGGATAGCAGTGCATTGATTTATTGCGTGATGTAGCAGTTATCTCTAACGTGCCAACGCCAAATTCACTTCAGTGGCCAATTGAACAGTCGCCTCTCAAACTGTAATCCGTGAAATCGTCCTTGAAAGTGTGCATTCGTGCTGGCTTAAATCATTTGTTCCTGTTGTTATTTTAGGCATTTTTTTTCTTCTTACTCGAACACTAAAAAGGATGCGTATCTCAGAAGCAAAAACACCCTCGAATTTAAACTGACCACTTTAGCTTTCCGGCTAACGACCAAAGCCAAGCCAAGAGGGTTTAAAGCTAATGGAGCAACAGAGATTTTGCGACTAGCGAAACACGTAATAGTCTCAGTTAGGCTTACACACAAATATCTCGAAAAATGGACTAAAGATATACTGTATCGTCTCGAAAAAATCATCTCGTAGCTAGAATTTCTTAAATATATCTTGACATTTTCCAGATATATTCTCATACACATTCATACACTAACTATTTTTAAGACACTCAAAATTCTGTTCTCTCTGTGTTAGTGACTGCAGGGCTTTAGTATCGGCGAATGCTCTTGACCTTCGCCACGAAACACGACTTCATTTTGCAGTTGGATACATTTTTGAAAAGTAACACCGCTGGTCAGTTCTACTACTGTGTCGAGGGGAGGAAAACGCCCCGAAAGTCAAAGGCCCCGTCTGTCCACACTAATGCGTTTTCAAAAGTATGCGTTTTCGTTGTCATGGAAAACTCGTCGATCGATTCTCTTCCACACTACCGTTTTGATGCGTTTTAGACTGTCCACAATAAAACGTTTGAAAAAGACAGAACTGCGTGTTGCGATGTAAGTTGATTTTTGTGGGTGCATGCTAAAAACATGGTTTTCATTTTGAAGCCTTTTTGACCGTTTCCGATCCACTTTCAAGAGCGTTTTCATAAATATACCTTTTTTTAAGAGCCCATAATCTTCTAAAAATCTCAAAAAATAGCGGGACTGAATCTCTGGCCGTTGATTAAGCGGGAATATGGTCATATGGACAAACGGGTGAACAAAAAGTTCTAAAAGAAGGCATAAAGTAGTTATGAACAACATTCTTTCAACTCCAGTGCCTAGCAGAGATATATCTCATCAATAGCAGAAGCCTAGGGCTCATAGATATTCTTTGCTAACCTAATTTAATACCCAAAGAAAGTGATAGCCTCTTGTACAGCATGCCAAACATATCCAGGAACAACAGATTGCTCGTGGATTTGTAATGACCTCTATTCGGCCCACGAAGCCTGCCATAGCCTGCGCCACAGACGAAACTAAACTGCGAAACAGCGCCGAAATCTTTCTTCTGGGTCCCCATGTGTGTACCAGGATCTGAGTACGCCCCATGATTGGCCTGTTAAAAAGCCATTGTGGATTTGCCAATCAGGGTAAAAGGAAATTCGAAACGCACTTCCGGTAATTTGTTGAGTCCGTTGGGGACCCAGAAAAAGGATTTCGGCGCTGCTTCGCAGACGTTACTAACCGAGGTTAAATTGCGTCTGCGACACAGGCTAACAAAGCCAGAACCAGAAAACAGCTAAGGTGGCTAGTAGCCACTGTACTCCAGAAATGAACTGTGATCCACTTTTTTGAATGACTGGCATCATTTCTCAACTTCTAAAGTATTCCTGATTTTCTTGCCTCCCTTAAAGTTTAAAGACGGTTTTATGTCTAAGACGAATTTTTCTGCATGACAGTCTGTGTTTTAGACGCGGGAAAAAAGGATAAGTTTGAAGAGGTCCTTTAAATTAACAAGATTCTTACCAGAAGAGTTTTCCGTCTTATTACTAGAAGCGTTTTCCTTCGAACTATGAATCAAGCAGCTCGGAAATTTAATGAAGTGTTTGCAGACTGTCTGACGCAGTCCTGAGGGTTGAATCAATAAGTTAAACCACACCCGGAGGAAATAATTTCTTTGTTATCAAGATTATTTTTAAGATCTCCTTTCTCAAGCCCTCCTGGTTGCTACTCTCTCTATCTTTGCATACTGGCTTCAAAACGGAACAAATTCAGCCAGAGAATTTTAAAGTTTTATTAAATATGATATTTGTAATAAATTGAAATTCTTCCGAAGGTAAGCCTATTCGACGGAGATTATCCAATAGATTGTTAAAGAAATTCCTGGCCTCTTATTCTCTCAGTGAAAACAGTCTTTTGTTAAGCCGTATATTCTCCCATTTCAGATCCCAGTAGCTCGGTCTCTACCAATAAATGAATATTTCCAAATGAGACTTGACAGGTTTTTTGTTTCAAATATATTTTGTTTCGGAATGTACACGACTTTATATTTCTTAATTAGGATAAAGCCAAAGTGTTTTTATCCGGTTACACAGCTATATTCTTTCAGACGAAGAGTTCTGCTATGGATAGGCATTAAATTAAACTTAGGGTTTTACAGCAGCATCGCAAAACAATGAGTAGCGAATAATAAAATAGCATTGCATGCTTAAAGTCACAGCAAAGGATGAAAAAAGCTAATAAAGGATCATAGTATGAGAAGATGAATACTAGTTCCTCGCTATCAAATACCCAGAGCAACTGATGAGACATCAGCACCTAATTCAAACGTTTAACTGAAACAAACTCTTGCTATTTCGAACTCTCGCTACATTTTTTGTGACTCAGCGGTCACAATTATATTTCATTGTTCTAACTCTCGGAAATTAAGCCCCATGATTCAACTTCTTCGTCTTTTTAGTCAGATTTAGCGCGATTTTTCCGTTGCGTATTAATCAAACTTTCTTCTTTCTACATTTTCTTAAGGAAAGTTTTACCGTCCCAGGTCAGACTCAGGGCAATAAATAAGTTCGTCCAGTCTGTCTGAGTAAAATACCCGCGCTTCAGTGCCGATATGATTCGTATTGCAGTAAATCAGAGTAAATGTATTAAAAATGCATGCATGGTTTTATGCCTACTAATGCGAACGGACTCTCGTTACTTCAGACCGAGCACTAACTAGTGGCACCGAGGATCAGTGGTGAAGGATATCCGATATAACTACAGGACTCAACTGAATTATTGAAACAACTATGAGGAACGTTCAAGAATAACTGAGACTTCGAGAAACTTAGCAGGTCTGACGTGGTGCGTAAAAATCAGATGTCAAAAACGAAGACAATTTTAACCTAAATCCGATTATCCGAATGGAAGAATAACTTTATCAGAGGTAAATTGTTATTTTTTAAAACAAATACTGTAAGGGACTTCTTGATTGTTTCTCAGCGTGGGAATAAAAAATAATATGCAATTAAGGTTAAGGCTTAGCTGCGGTATCTCACATCCTTGAACTGAATAAGACAATTGAAGAAGCTTATTACAAAATCTATTTAACATTAAAACAATTTATCTTTGACAAATATATATATATATCTTCCCGAATTCTCATATTTGAATAATCGCATTTGCAATTCAAGCATTGTTTTCCTTTTAAGTTTTACTGATAGGCACTATGTCAGCCTTGCTAAGGTTTATGAAGAGTTGTTCTTTGAACATTTCCACCGCTATAGAAGCGAACGACCTTAAAAATAATTTTTAATCGAACTAAAAAATGAGCAGGTTCAAGCTACGCACACTCACAGATAAGGAATTTCAAAATGGCATCACTCAACACATATTTGAGCTTTTGATCAGCCACTCACTCTTGATGATTTTTTGAGTTTGTATCGTTGACCATTTTGACTCTTATCTATCATCCCATATCAAAAATTTTAACCCTTGCTATTGATCGGTGCTCTTAAAAAACAGTCAAAGCCGACAGAAAGAAAAATAAACAACAGCTGAATATGACAAAAAATCGAATTACAAGTTATGTAATTGACGGAATTCCTTTTTTAGGAATTTGATGTTACTGTGTGATTTGCTTTGATGGGAATGTCCGTGTTTAGATCATTGCATTTTTGAATACGAAACAAAAATCTTCATTTTTCAAAAACGGCCTAGTATTCTTATTTCTTTTGTAATTCTTTCGATTCACTATCGTTTCTTGAAAAAGGGCATGAACGTGCAAATTTGCCGTTGTTTTCAGAGACAGCAATCTTGAGTACAAAAGTCCACGTACAAGAATCGTGATTTTTTTTGCTATATTTTGTTTTTTTTCTTTGTTTTGAACAGTAGAGGACTATTTTGCTACCTGACTACTCAAAAATGATCACGTTCGCGGACAAAGTTCAAAACTGAGGAAATCATCAAATTTCGAGTATTGCTAAAAAATGTTAATTGAATATTTGAATATATAACAAACGGTAGCTTTAGTTGCCCATTACAAGATAACTGCACGGGAACTACTACTCATTTGACTGAAATGACATGCACAGAATAATACACTATGTATTCACTGAATAATGAACGAGTGCATTTGAAAGCAAGAATTTTCTTTTAAAAAATGAACAACTTTATACACTGATTAACTTAAAACGATTAACACTAGAACACTTAAAGCATAGTACGACATCGTAAGTTGCATAACTTCTGGTGGGCCTTTTTTGAAAACAGTTTCTCAGTTAGCTAAAGGAAATAAATAACACAATTCCATTTTTTGCCACTTTGAGAAAAGGGAACCATAGCAACATGAGCCTTCCAAATCCATTAGAAAATTAAACAGCTACTTGAAAAAGGGAAAACTCTACTGACATCAAAATGATCCTTACTGTCGATGAATAGCTAATAAATAGAAAACTCGCGGTACTTTTCTGACAAAATTCCATTGCTTTTATAAATATCTTTTGATGGATAGTAGTGTATAGTATCCATCTTTTATCTTAGCATTTTTGATGAAGCCTTCATTAACCGCGCTTCAATTCACTCCTAGGGCACGTCAGGTGAGATTATTTACCTCTCTGAAATCTGTGGGCAAAAATCCCTTGGTGTTACCATTCAAATATGTCTCTGGTAGAAAGTTTAAAATAGCACCATTTTTCTCTTAGTATTTTGCATTTTTTTGGTGAATACGGTGAAACAGCAGCTCTGTTTTTATTGTGTTCCTATTGTTTTGCAGAATTTACACACGCTTTTAAGGGGCGCGAGGTTACAAAAACATTGATATCAGTTTTAATCGCTTAAATGCTATTGTCGCATTCTTGGTTTACACAGTGAACTCATTTATCTGCTTAGGACCGTGTGAAACTTGAAAAGTTGATGTCTAAAAGTAGAAGCAACTTAAGCGATATTTGATCCTGAGATCAAACGCTGAATTATTTCCCGTCAACCTGCAGACCTGAGTAAGAGCAGAGAGGAAACGTCTACACTTCATTAATACCATATACAAATTCTCTTGTCAAGTGTGATAAGTGATTCACATCAACGGCATTCGACACATAACAATTCAACTAATTATTGCACCGACACAGAGCTTTCAAATCTTGTGCTGGTCTTTGCCAGCCGACTCTCTGGCAGCTTCCTCAACTTATTAGTCAAGATTTGCATTAAGCTTTCAATTAACGCGACGGTTTGGATAAAAGCTGTGGGCCCTTACAAGCTTTGGTTTTGAATGTAACCGCGGTACACGATGAAATTTATGGATTTCCACTCATTGACAGTGATTGTTCTTCTGTTGTGGCATATAAAAGGTTTGAATTTCTTCTCTTTAGCAAGGTTTCTAAACCTTTACAACTTCTAATTAACACTCGCCCGCTATTGTTAATCTTTCTTTGGCTTTTCTTTCTTGTCGCGGAATAGAGAGATTTTTTTGCGCAAAGAATCTGTTTTCGAAAACATTTCAACTGCATTCACCGTTGTCTACTAGTAATGGTGTTTGGGCTTACTTTTATTCAGTAAAATGTCAAGATGAAGAATTTAAAAGTTGTTTTCCTCATAACACTTTCAACCACTTCTTAACTAACACGATTCAATTTATTTCAGTTCTGCAGTGCGCTAGCAAGTTTGAAGTAGAGCTGGACCTTGACAAAGGCCTTGTCGTCATACCGCCGGTACAAGGCTCCAAATCTCAAGTCGATCTCATCCATGGCCCAACAACTTCTTCGAAACCTGGTATGTGTGATGGACAAGCTCTTGTTCGGTTAGATTTCAGTGGTCCCTATAAAAAGGCTAAAATCGAGCTCATGTATGGTAGAGAACCCCGTCTATGGACTGCCACCATATCCGATTCTGAGAGGAGCTATGGCTTCGGGTCGAACTACGATTTTTCGAGTAATTGTGCTTCAGTTCAACTATACAACCGCCAGTTTCGAATTTACAGCAATAGACTACCAGGTTACATGTTCAAGACTATCGATGGCGATTCCTTGATGACTGTATTGGACGATGTCGTTGACAAAGGCGTGAATATGACCATTGATATTTCAGACGAAACAGTCAACTGGAAAACGCACTCCGGCAACAGGACAAAGTTCTTCTATGATGTCAAACCTCCGTTCCGTAACAACAAGTACCTTTTTACTCTATCAGGACAAGCCCCAGTCTACGGGCCCCCAACAGATAGTTACGTGTATGCTGGGTTCAACCGAGTACCTTACGGGACTTTCCACAATGGATCAGGGCTTTGTAGAGTGAAGATTACTTTCAAACGGGACCTGAGAAAAGGTAGGTACAAGCCGACATTGTTGTAGATTGTAAACTGTCGTTAACTTGTAAATCAAACTTACCCCTTATGGTCTCTGTTTACTGTGTACGGATTACTTTGTCGATGTTTACTTTTATTTACTATTTACTCTCCGCGAAGAAGAAGCACAGACAAACTTTTCATTTGCGTAGGAGGAATTTACATTACCAAGGCATTGCCAAGGACGTGCTAATTTGCAACATTTGATATATGAGCACCCCTCCACATCCCTTTTTTCTGTCTAGCGTTGTTCTCTGGTGTATGTGAATAGTTGCTTTTTGTGCTTTTGTTTTTCTTCTGAAGTTGGACGAGTTCTCTTGCAATTTTTGTGGTTCTTCGGTACAATTCGAACCTTCTCGCCTTCGAATGCTTGTTAATGCGCTAAAAAAATATGAAAAATTACAATGAGGTCATGAAACTAATGCATTATTTTACACATTCTTTTTCACCTTAGGTTAAGAAAACCTATGTGGTCTAATTTCAATACCTTTTGAAGGTATTATTTGATTAGTCTATTCCAACGACTCGTGCAGAGTCGTCACGCTGATTTAAGGATTCCCTAACAGCTGAGACAAATCCGTCTTTTTGACTTATCTCCAAACATTTGCAGATCACTTGACTGCTCAGTCAAAGCCATTATCACTTTTGGTTGATAAAACAAAGGAATCGTTCTGGCCAATGTTGCAATAAACGTCGTTTTTTTTTTAGGTTTGACTTCCGGTTTAAAGCATTCTTTTTGGAGTGTAAATTTCCGACAATATTGGCCAAAGAGAACCGCCTGTAAAAAATAGCATCTAAAGACCAACTGGGTGACATGCACGAAGTAGAAATTAATACCATATTTAATCTTCAACTAAATAGTGGCCAAAGTAAAAATTTCACACACACACAAAAGAAATTTTCTGCAGAAGCCTAAGATATAATAATTATTATACAGTACTTTGCAAAAATTTATGTCGGAAGAGTCCATCTAAATGGTAATACCAAAGGATTTCGTTCACGCATAAGAAATCATCTCACCAACGTGAAAGGGCGATGGACAGATAAACTGAAATAAAAAATGCTTCTCTGACGATAGTTGCAAGCACAATAGGGTTCATCTGTTTTATATTTGTTTGTAGAATGTCAATTAAAACTAACCGTATTGCGATTTAAACGATGGTTCTTCGCATCGGAAAGAGTAATTTCTTAATAAAAGGCTCCATTATTTCATCATACACTTGGTAACATAATCCGCTGTGAAAATTACATTTTAAATCGATATTATCTTTTCTATTTAATATAGCGTGCTTAGCGGGATGGCTTTTAAGCTCGTCAATCTTGCCATGTTGACACGGCTAATAATTTTGCCATGTCGTATAAGTGACAAATGCTTATCACATAGTTAAAGGTCAGACAGTATGTCACATTCCATCTCAATGGAAAATATAATTCGATGTCGAAGCGTGCCAAACATTTCTTGTTCCTACTGTGTTGAATCATAATTGCCAGTTGGGTCATGATTGATATTTTCTGACGAAAAAAGACAGATCGACATATTTGGAATTATTGGAAGTGCACTGTACAAAATTTTTTGTCCGGTTTTGCTTTGTTTCTCTCGCGACTTGGGCGCAAGTTCTCTTTTTCCCCCTTCGGGTGCTTCTTCGTCTCTTTTGTTTGGTTTTGGTTTGGTTATGTCAGTGCGTGCTCAGTTTTTAATCCCGTTATTGGCAATTCTCGCATTAGCTAGCCATTGAACTCATCTTTTGGATTTTACGTGACTTTTTTTAACCCCTGTTCACTCCCAATTCAAAAGACCACCACCCCCCCCCTCCTCCCAAAAAAATGTTAATTAACAAACTGAGAAAGAAAACAACAGATAGCACCTTGGTAAAAAGTGAATGTTTTGTTGAAGAGGTATGAATTCGAATGCTTACACCAATTTCATTAAGTTCACCTCCACCCATTACAAACGAACCAATGAGACTTAGTCAATGCGAACAAAACCACTCTAGACTTTCCCAACCCACATGTATCAGCAACCGGCAAAGTATAAACTTTCACGTTACTTAAAGCTTGGTAAATAAAATCAACGGTATATTTTTAACACCATAAGTCAAATCTCCACTTAAAGGGCTGCTCTAACCTTTTAACGTCTTTGAACATTTGTCGTAAAAATGTTGAAAGATGACCTGTCGAAAAATTAGAGGACCCTTGAAGGGTTTTGATAGATTGACCTCTTGTCGTTTAACGAGTTAGTAGCTTACTTGAACGAAACAGAACCACGTTTTTCAGTTAGCGTATCTGCCAGCCCTTCGTTCAGCAGAGTTTCGTATTGTCACGTTACTTCATGTGTATCAAGCAAGTGACGCAAAGAAGTTGGCGGAAAATTCGTTGACCCCGCCCATGGCGTCTGATGTGGATCGCCAAATATCACAGTGATATCAAGGAGATCCGAGCGCCGTTTTCGTGGAACTCCCCCCCCCCCCCCCCTACACACACCCTTCATAATAGTTCGGTCTTTACATATCTGTACATAAATTTGTATTATCTAGCATATGTGCTCCTTACTAACTAATTGAATTAGATATTAAAATAACGCAACTGCGTTCGTGTTTACGGCGAGAGATTAAGGAATTAGAATATGAACTTAACTGAAGAAAGACCGCAATTTTACAAACAAGAAACAAAGAGATTTTATTTTTATTAATCTTAATAGCGTCAGAGTGAACAGTGTTTACAAAGGCGTTTTATTATACTGAAATGGATTTAAAAAATTCTTTGTATGGAAAAGTGTTCAATTTTCACATCTTACTATCAACTTTAGAACAATGATGGGTGTGTGTTAGATAACTGGAAACAAGAAAACTCGAGATATTTTCTCGCTTGTTGCACGTTATGGTATCCCTAGATTGACGACCCGGTGGGAATTTCACAAATAACTGCCAATAGCACTCGATCCTTTCTTGCCGTTGATATACCGCTATCTCGAACTTGTCAGCGGTGTAGAAAACATGACAAGACAAGACTATTTTCCTGATCTCAACTCGGCATCCTAGATTAAACTATTTTTAGCTCGCCGCAACCTTTTCTAATTTCAGGAAGTACTGTTCTCAACAAGTAGTGTGTCTAGCCCAAGAAAAAGGAATTGTGTATAATGATGAAAAAAAAATCAAGCAAATGCTACAGAAATTGCTACACATAACCTCAACTGAGCAAAGACTAGAAAAAAACTGGTATTTGTTTGTGATTAGTGCAAGACTTCCAGGGGTTAAACCCGAAGCTTCCAAGGTTTAGATTGAAAACATCAACCACTTAAAATCTACATTATTGGCATGGTAAAAGCAGGATAATGAACGACTAAAATAGCTTTATTTTTTAAAGAATGTAAATAAACAACTGGCGGTACGTGTGTTTAGTCGCCTCTGGTTTGCCGAAGGGCATAGCTCACATTTTTTTCGGGTGTCAAATTTATCAAAAAATACTTCCAGATAGCACTGGTAGAAAATTCCTCTTAATTTTAAGCACGTACATTGTGAGACTTAAAGTCAGAGTAAAACCGCTAACCCAAAATTTGAGTTTGGAATAGCAGTTTAAAGAACTTTCCTATTTCCTTTTTAGCTTTCTTTAATTTATTACTTGTAAACTGTATAATGTCTAATTGCCGTTGTTGTTGGTTTTAGAGAGTTATGTGTTTTCATGCGAAAGGCGAAGTCAGCATTTAAATACTGTCAACTATGGAGAGTTTTGTTATGTAATATTTTCAAACACATGGACAAGTATTTCACGTGATTTCCAGACACCGAGGAATGTATGAAAACTGCTAATTTCATCTTGAAAAATTTAAGTCTAAGAGATGATGGTTTCATATGAAAGTGCCCCCTGAAAGAGGTTTCATTCGAATAGTCAGAGTGGATTTCATTTACAGACCCAAACGCAAAGACCAATATGCATCTAGTGCACCATGTAAAAGGACCATAACAGAAAACAGGGGCTCGATGGTTTTCTGTAAAATATCTCTTCCGAGGAACAAATATTTCCTAGAATTTTCTATGGCTTGAGGACGGCTAAATCTTTCTAAATGATCGTTCCATTCATGTAACACGCTTATCTAATAAATTCCCTACGATTTTCTGAACTTTACTTTTCACATTTCACTGCCCGCGTTAGGCTATTTTTCCTATAGAAAGAAAACCTAAAATTTTCGGGAAAATAACACTGGCCCTTGTAATTTCGAACAGACTCAAGTTCCCCTAGGATGACCGAACAGATACAAATTTTATAGCGCCACTTAGAAAGCATTTCTAGAGATCCAAAAGTACTCTGGATAGCCTAAAAAGTGTTTTAATGTATTTAGCAGAAAACCGTCGTTGGGTGGCTGAGAAAAGTGATGCTTAAGAACCTTCAGTTAAATGCCTGGGCACAGTCGCTCTTAGGATATCATCCACATAGACTCAAAAGTTAAAACTACCTCGTAGAGCATAATAAAAACAGTACCACAGGAACGTACCGCACAGTACCTTTTATTTGAAAAATCCAGGGCGATTTCAGCATTTCACACAGACTCTAACTTTAGAACAATCCCGTGCAGCATAAACAGTACCACAGGAACGAACTTCTCAGTAGCTTTTATTTCAGTGGATTTCATCTGCAGACTCAAAAGTTACAACCACCTTGTACAGCATAATAAACTGCACCTATCCCGAGTAAATTGCTGCTTAAGTAGCGTCAGTCTCTATAATATTTTTTTGTCCAGGTTAATGCAAAAATCAAATTGTATGGTTATTGTCCTTCCATTTCCTTCAGTGAAGTAAGCCTAGCATAAATTGTAGCAAAAACAAATGTTCAAGACTCTCAGGTGTAATGAAATGTCTACAATACGACCATACTAATGAAATAAAGGCTATTAAAGAGATATTTACTGTGACAGTGTTAATCATTTGTTGTACTCTGCGAGGTGGTTCTCCCGTGACTCCTTTGGAAGCAGCGGTTTTGCCGTGCTAGTGCCGTCTGAGGTGCGTCTAAGACTAGGGAGAAAACTTAACAGGTAGTAGTTTTCGTAACAGAAAAGCTTCCCTTTTCCCCATGGGGTCTACTCTTCTTATTTCTTAGAAAATTTTTTTTGATTAAAACATTGCAGATTCGTCTTGTGCCACTGGCGAACATGACTGCGACAAGGAACACGCCATCTGCATACCTACCAAGCGTTCTTATAAGTGCAGCTGCAAACTTGGCTTCCATGGAGTTGATGGGCGGAAATGCAAGGGTAATGCAATCTTAACATCGAGAAGAGTTCTGTTGAAATCGCTATTTTATAAGGGAGGGTAGGCCGGGGGTGAAGTGTCAGAATGGGTAGTCACAGGAGATATCTTTCTTTGTATAGAGGGGTGTATTGTACAACATCTGGGTGATCTAATTTATATTTGAAATAGATAGAAGTAGCTGAGTTGCGCCATTGTTGGAATCCTCGGTCTTGTTTATTGTTAGTAGCAAGTTAATTTTGTTCATCTTTTGGTCGACTTAAATTTTTTGAAATCTAACATGAACAAAATATAAAACTATAACAAGTTAAGATGTATTATAACTTGAATAATTGTCCTGAAAATGTCTCCCACTCCCTAGCCAAAAGAATCTGCGTGAAATAGAAACTGTAGACATCGGATCACACGGAACACCTCGAAATAAGTCAAGTGAATGAAAGAAACAGAAGGAACGTTAAGGAAAAAAATAGAAATAGTCGCCCCATCTAAGAAAATACAAGACAGTCTTGAGTCCTGGATTCCACGTGCTGCCAGTGGATTCCGCATTCTTTGTCAGCAGAACTTAATGGTTCCAGATTCCAATCGTTAGTGGGATTCCGCATTCGTTGAGCTGTATTCCGGATTCCAAAGCCTAGGATTTCAGATACCAAAGCAAAAATTTACTGCATTCTGGAGTCCGGATTCCCTTACGTGGAGTGAGCAGAAGGTCAGAGTTTCTGTCTTCCTTTCTCATTTTACCTATTGCCAGATTTCCCGGGCGGTTGTTTCGGTGGTGTTCCTTACATGTTCCTGGTTTTAGGGTCTCTCAGGAAAACCAAAAGAAACTTCATGTCCGCAGTTGAAAGTACGTTGTCCCTGCTCTTGTAGAACAGCAGCCTGGGTTAATTTCTTTTACCTTTCAGTTCTAATACTGAATTGAAATATATGAAATGAACTAAAAATCATATTTTGAATTGCGGATAAAGAAATGAAAGTGGAAGTGATCTTCTCAGTAGAGTGAACAACCTAAGCGGTTGAAAAAGAACCAGAAAATTTTCAGGCTTACTCTAGCTGGAATCGAACTCACAGTGGTTTGCTCTCCAGTTGGCTTGATTGGCTTGATGGCAAGAGCGTTGCCTCCGGTCATCGCTCACAAAGGCCTGGGTTCGAATCTCGACCAAGCCTTAATTTTTTCAGGTTCTCTTTCAACCGCTTAGGTTGTTCATTCTACCACAAAGATCATTTTCAGTTCACTTTCATAGCTAGCTCTCATACTGTATGTTTGTCAGTATGTGATGGACAAAACCTTTACTTTTTCTGCTTGTGTCCGTTATTTCTTCTTAGAATATAATCCCTGTTCAATCGCAAAAGGAGGATGCGAGCACTTTTGTCAAAACAATGGAGGTCGCGTGTCATGTAGCTGCCAGGAAGGATTTAAACTCCACCCGAACATGAGAAACTGCCGGCGTAAGTATATTTCTCGCATGGTTTGTTTCGTCAAAGGGGTGGTTTTAAAATTCTGAGCATGATCTTTGAGTTGAAGAAAAAATTCTGAAAAGAGTGAATTTTAATGGCGAATTAAGACTTTTACCTTTTTGATTGGAGGTAAGAGGTCAAATGTTCAGGCACTTTCCACTGCAATCGAATACGGCAAAGCCTCAACAGAATAGACCCTTTCAAGGTTCTCTCAACTTTTGACATGGACAAGTAAGGAAAAATCCAAAACCACTAGAAAGAGCGCCTTAAAATTAAACTGTACTGCTTGTATTGTGTGGTACAAATTTTAGACTGTTCACAGTCCCCTATTTTTTCGTGAGATCGTTTAGATATACCGCGTCTTACCGTCACGAGTATCTTGATTTTTAAATGTACCGAGGGGACGGGCGTCGGGAATTATAGCTCTGGGAGAGGGGGGTGGAAGGGGCGAGTTTTTTTTTTCTCGCCTCCTCCCGAACCGCCCCCGCCCCCTAAGTAGTTTTGACACTCATGCAAGAAATCAGCCCGTAACACGAAGCGCTCGATCTCGATGATCTTACGGAAAAATAGAGGACTGTGAACAGTCTATACAAATTTCTTTTCCTATAGTTTATATTCATAAGTTGGTTGAGT
>NC_133206.1:24138122-24185622 GCF_958299795.1 Porites lutea | reverse complement strand
ACTTCGAGAAGAATTAAACGCCCCCTCATTTCTTCTCTTATCTCCAAGCAAGCTCGACTTAACGTTTTTTAAGAGCGTCTTATTTCTGTTTTATTCTACCAGTATTTTTTTAATCATTTCAGAGACTAAATGTGGGGGAAACCTTACATCACTGACTGGGGCCATCACTTCGCCAAATCATCCCGACCCATACCCCAAAGGGATCGAGTGCGTGTGGCATATTCGATGCCCTAAGAATCGCCGTCTGCTCATGCTCATACCTAACATATCAATACCGCTGACCACAGATTGCTCTGATCACCTGGTTATGCGTGAGAATGCCAGCCCTTTTTCTAAGACCACATACTACAAGTGCGAAACTTACATGAATCCAGTCACCTTTATCTCTAGAAGTAAGGACCTATATGTCAAGTTTAGTTCGAAAAGCAGCAATGAAATGGCGGATGGATTTAAAATGTTCTACGTCACCTTTGAAGGTAAGCTGTTGAAAACTAAGCGATAATAATTAATGCCTCGGCCACAGGAAAAAAATTAATGTGACCAATATATTTACTTGGACGTCAATAGAGAGAGGTTGGAAACTACCAGCAACTCACTATCATTCGATTGATATTTTTCTTCCTTTTTGACCTGCAACTGCCTACAAATAATGGTCTGCTCATGTGCATTGTCGTCCAACCGTGTTTGGCCCAAATAATATTCTGCTCATGCGTAGATGAAACCACCCTTTTCTCCTTTTTGCGATTGCTCTTGCTAGAAAATGGCAAAATGGCAGATATCCACTAAAAAACAAACTCGAATTATAAACCAATTAGAGAGACACGAATGATAAAACAATTATTGAACTCGGTTTTCGCAAAATATCGTTATTTTTCAGATCCGCTCGCCACTGACAAATCACGATATTTTGCTCAACCTCGTCCAGTAATAGTTGAATTATGCTACAAATTTTTAAAAGTGACGTGTCGTGCAGATGAAAAATTAAGTATTTAACATAATCGTTTTTAGCCTAAAATCAGGGGACGCTTGTCACAAAAAACTAGGACAGGCTAAGAACAAGGGCAAAAAAGAGTTTGCACATAAGAAAATTTGCTTAGAGCGATTTTCGTATGACCTTGAAATGAAAACGCGGGAACAAAACAGAAACAACAAACCAACAGAAATAGAGCGATTTGACTGGTTTATCGAACGGCCACAAACGCGCCTGCGTGGCTTTTGGTTGGTTAAGTGAACGCTCGGGTGAAAAAACTTTATGCCCGAGAACTTTTTAGAGATCAATCGATACTTCGCTTTGGCGTCATACTGCAACACGATTGGCAAATCGAACAATGCCCTCTCCAAATTCGGGTTTTCTTTGGCGGGAAAACGAAGAGTCCATGTTTTGATCTTTTCTACCATTGGCTAATAAAACAAAATAAAGAATACTTACCGAATCCATTTTTTAAGGTCATAGGAAAATTGCTCTATCGTGTAAACAGAAACCGGAAAGTGCAGTCAGCAAGAAATTGCGTCGGTCCCTGATTTCGCCTTCGAGTTTTTAAACTGTTGCAAACTGAAGGGTATCAAAACTTGGACCTGTCTTTTCACAGAGCTACTCTTCAAGGCTTTCCACGACCGGCAAAACAATAATTTGCATATTAGTAATGTTAATTTGAATATTAGCAATGTTTTAATTTGCATATTACTAATGTTTGTAAGAAAGCTAGCCAGAGAATAGGTGTGATACTGAGGCTGAGGAATCTAATACCAACTGAGGCCAAATTACATCTCTTTAAGGCAGCTATTCTCCCACATTTAACATATGGCCACTTAGTGTGGCATTTTTGTAGAGCCTCGGACACCCATAGATTGGAGAGAGTACAGGAGCGTGGACTGCGCGCTGTATTTAAAGATAAGCAGTGTAGAGAGCAACAGCTGTTAGTGAAAGCAAAGCTACCATCGTTGTACAATAGGAGACTACAGGACATATGTATTCTAATGTATGAGGTTAAACATAATTTGTGTCCGCGGACTATTTGTGACACGTTTCTGACCGACAACCACACTTACAATTTACGGCAGAAAGATTTTTATCAACCTAGTTTTAACACAGTTACGCACGGAAAACACTCAATTCAATACCTAGGTCCAAGACTTTGGAGTAAGATACCAAGCAAGGACAGATCAGCTGCCTGTCTTACATTCCTACGCAAAAATTATGCATGTCGAGTAATTTCATGTTAGATTTAATAAATGGTTAGTCTAAGGGGAGATTAACCACAAGAAATCTTCTTGTGTTACTTCAACCAAAAGAGAAATACGAAACAAAAAACATCCTTTGCCTTTTGGGTCGCGATGACATTGCACTTTATCTTTCTCCTTTCTCACTACAGAGGTAACTAAATAATTGCTCTCTTTTTTGACAGAAAAGTATCGCGAGTTAGTCGCCTCGATTGTTGAGAATGGTACCTTATATGGAAACAGCAGTCTTCAGAGAATTCTCAAGGTAATAGGCCCTTTGCAGAACTTGGTCACGTGCTTGGATACCACTCATCAACGGCTCGCTGGATGGCGCTGGAAGCATTCATTTCGATCACAAAGCTTTGAGTGCGATCGAGCTAAGCATTCCTAGTTTAATTATGCTGTTAAAAAATTAACCGAAACGACTTCTAGTCCAGTCGTCTTAAAAAAAAAACATTTGTATTAACAGTGGAAGGCTTTGCACTATCACGCCCAAAGCGTTCTACACCAAATACACATTTAGACGGCTTGCCATCCAGGGAGCCGTTGCTAAGTGGTATCCAAACACGTGACCAAGGTCCGCAAGGACTATTTCAACGACAATCTTACTCCCCGTGCAAAAGGACGCAACATGGTTGGCCAGCAACTCCCAACATTGCTAGATGTTACATGTTGCGTCCGTTTGCACACCCTGTTGCATATTAACCCTCATGTCTATAGCGCAATTTCTGGAAATGCTGGCTGACGATTCACGGTTGAGAATATATTGCTAGAATATTCAATGATTAAATCTGGTTTTGTCGGAGAATGACACTTACTAAACAAAGTACCTTAAAGCCCGACTGATTTATTTTCTGAAGCTTTCCATAAACAGAATTGCAGGAAGCAAACGATCCTAAATTTTGGATGGACAACATGTTAAGCGTTTATTTATTGTCTTGGTTTTCTAACGGAAACATGTCTCCTTAACTTTTTTCCTTTTTTTTTTTCCTTTTAAAGGATGAAAATCTTGTCACTCAGATTCTTGCTACAATGGCTGAACCACGCAGTTTCTTCTCAAATAAACGTCAAAGCTTGACCTTTGAAAAGAACTTTCCAGAATTCTACGCCTTCGCCGAAGAAAAAGTCAGAAAATTCCTGTATATCGGTCCTCCAACACGGCGGTGAGCGAGTACGTTTGGAATAAAACAGATATAAGAGCAGATTTTTAAAAGAAAAGCAACGTTAAGATAGAATGATATGTAGCCCTATGGAACTTTGTAAATGTAAGTTAAAGTACTTGCTAGATGTGGTCTGGTAACACACCAGGGAGCTAAGGCAACCACGACCGAACAACAAAAACACGTCCGAGTAAAAAGAAATCGCACAGTTGAAAAACACTCTCCAGTTTGTGGAATTTTTACTACGGACGTGGGGTGGTGGTAAAGATATCGAAGAGGTCATCAGCTTGGAGTGTCTGGGCGTCAGTACATAGTAGAAACAGTACTCGCGGGATCTTTGAAGTTTTACACTTGCTGTTAACATGTTGATGTAAAGCACAATACGACAGCAAAATTTACAAACAAAAAAATATACATATACATATATACGTTTCGTTACTTCTAGACAAAATAGTTAAAAATAGTTAAGAATGTTGTTTATAATATGTAAGATATTGAAAATTTTGTTTAGTTATGAGTTGTTACTCTGACCAACTGAAAAAAGGGCGTTTTCGGTTTAAAGTATACAGAAAGATTGCTTGGTACCGCATAGCTACGTTATATAATTATCTCAAACATATGCCTTGATTCCTCCGTTTCTTGAATGCTATCGGATAAGAACGGCAACAGCAATGAGAATGTCAAAAAAAAAAAAACGTTTAGATTAGCAAGACAGCAACTTTGCACGTGCATCACACTTTTTTTGTAGACTTCTCTGCCGTTGCTGCACGACTTCACGTTTCACGGAGGACTTCAACTAGTCACGACGAAATTTTCTTTCTCTTCCTAAACTTGGATATGGTTCGTAGGAAGTCAATTCCAGGAGAGTTCGCCTACATCTAACCAAGTGAGTTGGAAAAATCGCAAGAATATTAAAAGAACGCGAATTCACTTCACTTTTACGCGATGCTGTCGCTGTAGTCGTCATCCTTGAATCCTATGGTCCCTAATGCTTTCCCAGAAGGTGGTGGTGGGGTGGGGACATGTGGAACGGCGGGGATGGTCGTCGTCCCTTTTCGAAGCATAAATAACGGATTCTGGTATCACTTTGGGTTTTTAAGACAGAATGCCCATACATTTCCACATACAGGCCTCGCAAGGGATGTGCGCGGCGCGCAGAAATAACGTAAGTTGGAGAAGAAAAGGAAAGCATGCAATGACGATGTCTATATCGCAGTTAAGATGCCTGTAGCTCTTAATTGGCTTTGTTCTAAAATGGTATTCTTAGAGGTCGATCAAATAAAACTTGGGCCAGCCTTTCCAGGGTATAATTCAAATTTTCCGGCGATCATTCCGCCCGAGCGATGATTGGTACATTGTACTGTGACTACTGTCTGGGTGGGTTGTGATTGGCCAGAGCAAGTACAATAGTTTGGTTTACGACACTCGACCCATAATCTCTCTAAGTGATACTAATGAAGATAGCAATGATGATGATCATGGAAGTGACGATATCATTGAAGATAGTAAAAAGGATAGTAGCAATAGTTTTAATTATTGCAGTCATGATTACAGCGTAGTCACTTACGCTTAAGGATAACTACCTTTTTAGCGTTCTTGTATAGGTCTTAGTATCCACCATATAAGAGTGCGCGCTAAACGTTCGATAGTAAATATAAATAAATTGCAACAAAGTTGTGATCTTCTGATTCCTTTTTTATAGCTCAGCTTTGGTGAGCATCTGATCTAGACTACGAGTAGTCCCCCATTTTTCCTCAGGGATAGTAGAGCGAACGAAACGCGAGCGCGCCTGAAAATCACCCCGCGCGAGAAAAGGCGACACACGTATCGCCTTTTTCGCGTGAGGTGATTTTCAAGCGCGCTCGCGTTTCGCTCGCTCTACTATCCCTGAGGAAAAATGGGGGACTACTCGTAATCTACATCTGATCAAACAGGATGCATATCCAAGGAATGCTGGCCGAATACTTAGCAACGAGGGTGTAAAGCTACATGCAAATGAACGCGACAACTCCTAACATCGTTAGCGTGGCTAAAAATTTGATCGGTTTCAAACTTTGCGCAACAACTGCCAATAACACACTGACAACACGCAACAATATGCAACAGGATGTGCAAACGGACGTAACATGTAACATAGAACAATGTTGCGTCCGTTTGCACGGGGCTTTACCCCGTTAATACCGGCACTGATGGGAAAAAAACGTCATATGGCCTAGTTTAATTCCATTGTTTGGATCTGTTGAGAAGGAGCGATTATTGCTCTCTAACTCACTGGCAGGAATTGCGAGTCAAAGAATTTTTTTTAATAAAATTGCTGGTGGCTGGTCAAGTGATGCAGGTAACAACAGTTCCCTAAATGAGATTTGAAGACCTCTTGGTTATGATTAGCCTTAAACTATTACTCATTGGACACCTTGAAAAAGCTTTTTACATTTCTGGACTACCCTCCGCCCGCCTGAATATACAAAACCGCGAGTGAGGTCATTACAGGGAATACATCAAGGCCTCGGTCTGAGAATGCCCTGTAATGACCGAACAGACGAGATTAATAAGTTATTTTTTATATGGCCCTTTCATTATGGACCTGAGCCTGTGATCAACTAGAACCAACAACTGATCAGCGGAAAACTTAAACAAGTCAACCGCAATGAGCTGAACAATTGAGCTCGCGATACAGTGAGGTGACACTGGTCCGCGGATACCCTTTTTGACAGCTGTCAATTGACCATAACATGGATGTCCACTATCAAGTTTAACACAGATTGTGTATGCCTTGGACACCTAGCTAGTAATGCCCGGTCATTACAAGAAAATGATGCTCAGTCTTGACAAGAAAACAGCCAATCAGGGCGCGCGTACTTTTGTAGCCATATAATAAATAATTTGAAAACTCTGTAAAGGAACCGGGCCTCCAAGATATCGACAAAACAAGAAGATGCAAGCATGAACAGACAAATGAACGTGATAGGCCACGGGAAACACCGCTGTTGACATACAAAAACGACCGTTATAACTGTGACAATAGACGGATCAAAACGCACTAAACACATTTAGAGTCTTCATAGCAAATAACATCATGGCTTAACTGACAGACGACCAATAGCATCGCGACTTAATGACCAATCAGGTCAATAAGCAGTGTTTAATACCGTCTACTGACGTAAAACACCTCACTTTGACTCTGGAGAAGACTACCGCAGAAACAACGTAAGTCACGTGTCATATTTCACCTACCTATACCACTCATCTCCTAACGAACACCAGCAGTAAGAGGTCGAGACGTCGCAATCAATAACAAAGTGACCAAACGTGCGGCACAAGACTAAAAGACCGTATCAAAGGCTAAAAAGTAGGACCATCAAATCAGAATATTACACTACAACGCGTACATGAAAATTTTATTAGTCTCATTGACTTCTTCTAACAACAATCAATAACAAACGCTGAAGCTTACAGACATCAAATATCTATAAACACTAAAATAATTAGCCCTTTAAAGTTAATATCAGCATGTATATTCTCTTCACTCTTCCCAGTCCTTTCTCGTGACACCACGATGGAGAATTTGTTTGAAAATCAAGGCATTTTATCCCAATAACTGCAATTATTTCCATGACCATTGGGTCAATTAGTAGAGATGTCATGAGCGGAGTAAATAAATGCTAATCACAATTAGGGCTTAATGATTTTTGGTATAAGACACACAAATGAAATATTTAAAATTTGTTTGCTAGAACGAAAAGTCTCTTGAAAAAAATAAAATACCTAAACCCACGATTCCCATTAAGCTTGAATTTTTTTTACGTTCGTTTATTAATAAAAATACAGGAATTTGAATGAGATCTGGCAGGGATGTTAAAGAAACCACAACTTCTGTGAAAAACGAAAACCAAAAATACATAGTGACTGTCAAGGATACTTAATTTCGCGTTGGTTCGCACTTGTCGTTCTCTACAATTACGAAAAACTTTGGCGAATTAAAGCAAACCAGAAAACGTCTCACCTTCGGCAACACGTTAACCCAAGACTATAGCCATCTGCGTTGTTTAACATGGTAATGTGTTTTCCGCAATTAACGACTGTGGCACATTTAGTGGCTTGACGCTTTGACGACACCAATGGCACGTATTCCCGCCCTAGGTATAATGTTTTTCTTTTTTTTTTTTGCATTTGTAAGTTGAGACGAGCTAGTTAGGTTTACTTATGTGATAAAATACCTATGTAACTAATGTATCAATGTCGCCCTGAATATGGTTTGAGGGTTGGTGGCATGGTGGTATAAGCAACAAATATAGGAAAACTTTTGTTGTGATCTTCCCTTTCGAAACCTAGTTTAAAAGAACTTAAATGTGCTCTTGACTAATCAATCGATGCAAGTGTAAAACGGGTAGTTTGCAACTGAAATCTTTATTACACTTTTCTCAAGTTTCCTATTTCAGGCCTCAACGCCTATATTGCCAGAAGTGAACATTTGCAGAATATTTACCAATAAAAGCACCAGGGTAGTTTGTGGACGGAAGAAAAATAAACTAGGATTCGACATAAAATGAATTGGAGATGAAGGCAGTTATCCGATGTGATGAAAGAAGACGATTGAACAATTAAATATAGACTGATATAATCAATTCTACCGCTATTATTAAATCCAAGTCACTTTATCTCTGTACATTTCAAATCACAAAAACTTAAAGATAAAAATGCTTTAGCTTTCTGCGAAAAAATAGAAGTCGAATGAGAGAATGTATATCAATTTCTAGCATTTTGACAGTGCCTCGCAACCACCGCAACCATAGCAACAACGGCAACTCCCACGACCATTGCCGACGCAATAACGACAATCACGACCGAAGACACGACGACTGCGTTATCGGAGGTATCCAACTGAACGACCTTCTCGCACTTCGTGTTGTTGCCAGTGGTCGCCACCGCCGTGATATTATGGGCTGCCAGTGTTTTGTTCGTCGGTTTCTCGGTGCCAAGTTCGTCGTCGTCAATGTAGTCAGTGATTTCACCGATTCCAGGCTCGCTGGGGGCACGAAATCCTCCAATCTCCGACTTGCTATCTGCGTCTTCTGCTGACTTATCTTTGCCCTTTGACTTTTCATCGTGAGAGTGGGGTTTCTTTGACTTTGGTAGATGTAGAGTGATCGTGTTACCCTCCATATGCGACGAAACTGAATCCGATTCCTCAGTCTCAGTTCCCACAACTAGATAACGCCGACCGTCGATGGTAATATTGCCAATGAATTTGTGGACATTCGCCTTCTTCTTTCCTTTCGACGGTTTCTCTTTAGCGACAATATGTTCCCTTCCTTCTCCGGTCTCGTGGGACTTGGACAAAATCTTCTGATCGCCCAACTTACCGAAAACCGAAATTCCGTCTGGTAATCCCGTCAGACCCACGCCCATTCCTGAGCCTACATCGTTGCTGGTTAGTGGTTTGCTAGTTGCTATTGGCCCTTGTTGTTGTGAAGATAACTCCTTCACTTGACTGCCCTGTTTATGAGCTTCGTCAATAATGTCAAAAATCTTCGGAATGGTTTCCTCCTGACCGCTACCGCCTGCAGCATAGGCATTCGGCACAGCGGGCTCATCGATTATATCGAGAATTTCAGGCAGTGTGTCCCCTTTGTGAGCGTGTGAGCTGAACATAGCCGGTTTGTGAGCAAGTGTCTCTGGTGATTTCACAGGAGGAAGCATCGAGACCTCCTCTACGTGGCTTGAGGCGAGATGCTTGGTGAAACCGTTATGTCTGATCACGCTTTGTACGTCATTTGGAAGAAGTGACTGCTCCGTGGGCCAGGCGTGTATGGCAGGCATTTTGTCAGTGGGTCGCATGGTGAGTGGGTTGACATACTTAGGGGTTTTCGCAACAATCTGTTCGACTTGCTTCACTGTGTCAGCGATACGATTGGCACCACCTGGTGTCATGGTGGTATGAGCAAGTTGATGCTGAAAGAAGCCTTTCAGAAATCCTGTTGGGCGGAAAGGTTTCGGTCTCTGCGCGGCATAATCAAGTTTCGGTGAGACCCTGGACGCAATCGCTGGAGCAATAGACGCGGGAGGAGGAGCAGTGTTGATGAGCGCAGCAGTGGAAGCCATGATAACCGCCGGCGGTGCCATGCTTGCCGTAGAAGCGGTTGTTGGTGTTGTTTCGGTATTTGCTAAGGTCGCGATTGCCTCCTTATTAGAACCTTCCGTCATGTTATGTTCCCGGAAGTTGATGATAATATCTTCAACTTCTGGGTAAGTGTTTGCTTTATCGCTACTAGCCAGTCCTTGATCTCTCATAAACTGGTCAAGCTGGTTCTTCGGGGGACCGCTAGGCTTAGGTTTGGGCGAATCGTAGTAAGAATATGGATAAACATAGTCGTTCATGGTCTGATCAACATCCGTTTTCTCCCGCCATGGTGTCCAGACTCCTCCATGCTGATCAGGGTTTGCGCTTTCATCCGCTTGAGGGTACATTGTGGGTGCAGATTTTCGAGCATAGAATTTTAGCCTGTCTATCATAACTTTTAGGGTGTTAGGCATAAAATCAGCCAAGTTGTGATACTCGCATGGGTCCCATTTGATATTGAAGAGACAAGGCTTTTTCTCAGGGTTGCAAATCGGCGCTTTAGTGTACAGCAAAGGATGTGGATGCCTGACTGTACAGTCTACTGATGCATCTTTAAGCAGACTTGACTTAGGGACCTGATCAAGTTCGTGTAGACTTTCAGGTCTGGGGTACCAGTCGCTATAGAAACTGCGGTTTTGGTGGACAATCATCTTGTAGTCTCCGATTCTTATAGCTGCCTTTTTCTCTTTTAAAGAATCCAAGCCATGCAGAATCTCGTATCTTGGAGACTGGGCATCATTTGAAATTGTATCCCAGACATTAAAACCGTCAATGGCACCCAGGCTCTTAACGTTACCGCCTGCCAGCGTATAGAAGGTTGGGAACCAGTCAGAAGCGTGCAATAAAGCAGTTGATACTCGACCTTAGTGGAGAAAGGAAAAATTCTTAAATAGATCGCAAATGTAGCACTAGATAGATTACTTTGCAAATGATGGCGAGCGTCTTACCGATATTTTCATCATTGTGGTCGTCAGTTATATTTTGGCTATTTGGCCTAACTTGTCCAACGCGACATGAACAAGTCAACGTCAATCGATCGAAATTATCTTAAAGGTTGGAAGACTAGGAACTACACAGTCATGACAAAGGGAAAGACTTGAGATGCCACGGAATCAGTACTGAGAACATAATTGAAGGCGATAGTTTACCTCTCTTCTTGATAAGAGGGCTGTGGACAAAACCCACTCCACGCACTCCTCCCTCCCATAGAGTATTTTTAGCACCTCGCAGCGGAAAATTTGAGCCCGCACTGGAGTCCAATCCCCCAGCGGCTGCGCCGTTGTCAGTGGTAAAAATGATGATGGAGTTGTCATAGAGACCTTTCCTCTTTAGAGTTGTGACTATTTGGCGAACTGACTCATCCAAAGCAGAGACCATACCTGAGATAAATTAAGTAAGGAAATTATTTCAAGGAGTGACTTTTCCTTGTACAAACAGAGGTACTAGTAATCACGTTTTGTAAATTCATTTCCAAGGCTCGCCCCTCATGGAATGCCCAGCGTCAGAGGCACCACATTTTGAAAACTTTACTCAATAATAAAACAACAACAACACTGAACAGTAAGAATTCATAGACCTATTCGGCTAACTCAATGTTGCACCCAATTCAAATCTCCCGGGGATAAGATTCTTTGTGTATTGCATTTGCATTACAATATGGCATTCACATTTAAATGATATGGAAATTCCTGAAACAAAACGTTTTATTCCCAAAGGGTTTGAATTGGGTACAACATTGAGTTAGCCGAATAGGTCTATTTGGAGAAAAGTATTCAAGAATGAGAGGGCAAAGAATGTGAAAAACAAAAGGGGCGAAAACAATTTGCTAAGACCACAGAAAATCCAACAAAATGATTCAAGGTAATAGCGCTCTCGTGTTTTATGCGAATGTTTTATTAATCACACTTGACCAGAACCACAAGAGTCGTCTACGAGGGCAACGAGAACGTTAATTTTACATCCACCTTTCTAGCCTGTATTGCCTCGCTAGATGATTGGCCTAAAATCCCCCGCCATTCAGTTTAAAAATCAATAAGAACAGAACCTACAGAAACAATATAAATTATTACACCGATAAACTAACTTAAAAGTATGACTCGTTTATAATTAGAACCACTTTTTGTTTATTACCTGCATACGTCCGCCTCTTTTCGTCACCGATGTAACTAAGACGGTCGAGGTATTTCTTTGGGACCTGGAGCGGCTCGTTATCATTCCCTACATGCACCGCTTGCTGTGCAAAGTACAGAAACAAAGGTTTGGAATCATCGTGGTCATTAATAACTTTGTCTGCTTCACGAGTGAACAGCTCCGTACCATAAGTACCTGTTTCATTGTACACGACCTGGAAAAAAAAACAGCAGACATTAACTAAGCAACAGTACCATCCAAAAATTCCCGACTGTTTCTACCGAAAAGGAACGAGGGTTCTCGAACTTGTTTTAAACGGTCTCAAGTTTCTCCGCAAAAAATCCACGGTCTCTTGAAGAATTCTACACTGAAACATACTTTTAGGTTATCAGAACCATTAGAACAGAAAAAAAAAAATTCATTTAAATACTTACAGCCAAGTCTCTCCTCAAATCAAGCCCGTAACTTCCGTCATAGGTCACATGACTGAAATAGTCCTGACCGGAAGTCCAGAAGCCGTAGAATGAGTCAAATCCCCTGTAGGTAGGGGTGAATTCTTTAGCAAAAAAACCCAGCTGCCACTGTTGGAACAAAATGACGCAATCAAAACCTTATTATTAAACAAAGCCCATCACAATGTAAAACTAAAAGTTCTCCTTGCACAAAAAAAAAATAGCCGTTTGTCTATAGCCTAGCTACAGGCTTTTAACAATGATCTCAATATATTAACCTGCATTAGTCTCAATTAAAACTTTATTATTAACTGGTTTTACATCATGTGATATTTTTCGTTTTAACCTAGCCGTTACGTGCGCAGAAAATAGAAATTATATCAAGGGGGGAAAGGAGGATCCTTAAAAGAATACCAATTCATCGTTATATAAGGTTGGGAGAACGTGCAAACCTGAGGCAATAATTGCTTGTTTGCAAGTGACGTTACGGAGGCCATGTTGGTGGTCAAGAACAAATTAAAAGCATTTCTCTCCTCTGGGAACTCCATTTTCATTATATTCTCCAAAAAAAGTATTGTAAGGACCACCAACATGGTCTTCTTTTCACGTGGTTGCAAACTAAGAATACTCGTGATTTTTTTTTTCAATAATTCAGGGTGCTGCCCACCAGAAAAGTTTCAACGTACCTTTCCTACAGCGTGGGTGGAATAGCCCATCTGTCGCAAATACTCTGGAAGAAGCTTCTCTTTAAGCGGCAACCCAAAGGGCTGCTTATTATGGATTGTGTCATGCTGAAGCCCTGCAAATCAGCAACAAAAAAATTGTAAAAAGAGATTAATACATAGAAAGGAAAGACAAAGGACATTAATGTTTTCTCTGTGCCATTAGCTCGAATGAGAAAAACAACTAAATTTTGGCGTTCTGGGGTTTAACCATCGACTAAGCCCGATAAAACCATACAATAACCAATTTTGGTTCGACATGCACGTGCTATAATTAAAGCTCAAATTTTCAACAACTTCTATATTAATGTAACACACATTGGCATGGAAGGCAAAAGTTCAAACGTCGCCTCAAATGTACCTTAGTTCTTTTCTTCTTCTTCTTCCTTTTCTTCTACATTTTTTTTTCAGTCCAGAAGTCTACTTGTTTCAAATATCAGATCGAAAAGCTCAAGTAAAGACTCCTTTAATTGCCGGAGAAACTGTGCTCAAGCGAAATCTGCCTTTTCACACTTTAAAGTCCATTGTGCCATTCAAACAAACGTTTGAACAATTACACACACGCGATGCCAAGCTTCTACGATAAAGATGATGATGACTGACGATTTGACTAGACATTTTATTCAGATAAAGACCCTGACCAAGATCTTCAATTTTACACACACCTTCCATGGCTTGAATTGCCTCGCTGTATGATTTGCTGAAAATACCCAGCTCCTTTTTAAATTAATAAGAATAGAACCTAAAACTTAGGTAACATGATAGCAAAGTGACTTCTTTTTTTCTGGAGCGAGTCCATTTCATCTCCATATATGATTTCCCTGTACCTGTTTATAAGATACCGATAAAAGAAACTTCGCTTTCGTACAAGTTATTCCGGAATGAGTTAATTCCGGTCTTCAATCCAAATGAAATTCTTGTTCTCCTTGTATGATATTTCATTCTGTTTCGTTCCGAAATGAAAATTGCAACCGAGCAGTTTGGGGTAAGTGGCGTATGCTTATCGCTTTCAAGGTGATTTGGCACGATAGACAGGCGAACTTAAAAAAGCGTGAGTAGGGCGAATTTGTTGTGTGAAAATAGTACGAAATTGACAGAGAACAAAACTCATTTCTCATTCTAGTATTGTGTGAATAGCCCCTTACTATTAGGATTTGATCTCACTTGGTGCCATTTCGAGTTCTGATTGGTTCCCCCCAAATGATTATCGTAAATCTAAAACTTTTCGGGGTTGGAATCTACAACGACATGACTTCGTGTCTCCTCTCTAAGAGCGACACTTCTCCATTACGCGCCTCCCAGCTACTCAAATAACCTATCCACAATTCTTTTTTAAAAAAAGAAGCAATGTAGATTTGTCAGTATTTTTGCTCTGAACCTTTGGGTTTTGTTTACTAAACTTGACCACAGATTGTGCTACAAATTATACCCAATTACAACTGTTTTTACCAATTAAAACGTTCTACCCTTTCACACAACTCGTCAAATTACACCCCTAGCTGGTCAAAGTGACGGCAACCTTACCCCATCCTCTGTCCTTAAGGTAGCCGTTATAGATTGTGCATATTTAATAATGTATACTTGATAAATATAAACTGGTTACCTAAATTTAGAGCGTATTTTCCTGTCATGAAGGCTGCCCTTGTTGGCGAATCCATGGGAGACACATAATAGTTATTCAAGATAACTCCTGATTCAGCCAGCCCATCCAGGGTGGGAGTGGGGATCTGGGGCGAGCCATGAAAACTTACGTCATCCCATCCCTGAAAAATGAAAAAATCAGTCAAAGAACGAGTTGAAATTACAAATACAGTGAGTCAGTAACGGAGTAAAGCCAACAACATAAAGTCATTTTATAAAACATAAAAAAACTACTTGAAGTGAGGAGATGGTTATCAAGATGGTTAGCAAGGGCCCATAGAGTTGTTGTTGTTGTTGCTGTTCTCCACAAATTACGGTTGACTTTAATGCATGATTTCTACTTTACTAAAACAAAACACGAGAAAATGGTGATTTGCAATGAGAATTATTAATGATTAGATCCAATGAAAAACTTCAGTTGTCTTCTTATGTTCATATTTTTCAAAGCGAGTAAAAAACAGTCACAAATTATTGAGCTGTTCAGAATAGGCATTTGCTGACTTTGTAAAACAAAACTCCTATCGATATAAAATGCTTCGACGTCAGGCAAACAAATGGAAACTCATTTAGGTAATTCCATAAGACGACAGTATTCTTATTGTTTTAAGTATCTTATATAAGTTCACAGGGGAAGCCTGGTTCCTTTTCTAGTTCACTCACCAGATCATCCGCTACTATCATAATGATGTGGGGTTTCTGTGCACGTTGGTATGCCTGTGCATCAGCCCAACAGATTGAACAAAACAAAACAAATATTCCAAGGACCAAAAATCTTGGGACAACCCTAGATGAAGCCATATAATCTAACAAGAAAAGAATTCAAAACATTTAGTTAGAAAACTTGGCTCTATGTTTTGCCATGTTGAAATAGTAACTTTAGCAGCCAAAATTATTTGGTTTTTAAACATCGATTATTTCGCTTTTAAAACTGAGTTCGGTTGACTAGCCATCCTTAACGAGTATTGGGTTCACTGACAATCTCCAAAAAAGCCCTCAAAAACCATATTTTTCTTTTAGGAGACGGAAACATCATTTGCAGTTTCTCGTTTCTTCATTTTGTTCAATTCGAAATTCAGTACCCTTTTGTTGGTTTCAATTAGAAATATTAGACACAAAATTCAAAATAACACGAAACTTAAGAATTTCTTCTTTAGTTACAATCTTCATGCAAGCAACCTCAAAATTGAAATACATCGTACCTACTCTACTGACCTCCTAGCAAGTTAAGACCCCATTTTATACTAAGCGTCTTTAGCGGGTTTCAAACAATATTTCGATGTTAAAGCTGTGTTCCAAAAAAAATTATCCTGCTGGCTACCAGCTCGAGATGAAAGCAGGACCCGCAGTGGAGTGTGATGATAAAATAGTTACCTCTAAAGATTTAGGGGTCAGAACGGGTACCATGACAAAAATATGTGAGCAACGATCAACAGTTTCTTTATTGTGGAAATTGTGTGTGAAAGTCTTGTGGAAGAGTATGAAAATTATCACTACAATTCAGTATCAACGCCTCACTCACACTAGTTACACTGAGCAAGACTTACATAAGACTTAACTCAACGAAAACACGAGTTTGAGGAAACTTAAATCCTCGGTTATGATATTCAGTCTTTTAATTTTCTACCAGATTTTCATTTTACCAAACGAAGTTTACTAAGAAGCGAAAAGGGCATTCCCGTCCCCAAACGCATTTGCCTTATTTTATTTTCTTGTTTTCACTTTTTTCTTTACTTCTTTTAGGGTTTTTTCCCTTATCGTGTTTTAATTTGATTTAAGGGAGATGTAAGTAAATCATTGATCTCAAGTCAGAAAGCAATGTTTGTTTAAACACTCTACAAGCACAGTTTCTTTTAATTTTCATAATCAACGTTTTACGGTTTAGATAAGTCAAGTTAACACTTCCTTCAAGTACATAAGAGAAGTGTTCAAGAACCTAGTTAGAAAATAAAGATGTTTCACTTACTTCTAGCTTTCTTCTTAGCGTACGTTTTATAAGGAAAAAGAAAAGGAAATTTAAATTATCTCGTCAGTCTTAGTTCCTTGTAGTTAAGCTTCTTTTTACGTAACTTTTAGGGTTCAGGATTCCAAATATCCAGCGATTTCGGGTATAAACTATAAAAATGACAAACCATAAATTGCACAATTTAAGAACGTGCTACAGTATGCGAGTCATTTTTTGCCATACTCTAAATTCACCAAGGACCCCCTTCAACAATTCATCCTTCACTTTCGCGTCTGCAAACGCCTTTTCGAGAAATGTGATTCTAAAGTATAGTCCGTGATTGAGATCGCAAAAAGGCAATTTAAACAAAAGATATTGTCGAGACATTTTGGGTATGTTGGTTGTGCCTGCCTTTTTTTATTTCTCTAGTTGAGGGGATTTTCAGCTTTTTCTGTCCCTCTTTCTCTCTTTTTTTTTGTGTCCGCAGCTCTGCTCGAAAAAAGGAAACCAAAATCAGTCAAAAAATGTTTCCTACAAAACAACTTAAAAAGCAAAATAGAAAACACCTTTTTAAAGGAAAAACTTAGAAATTTGTCAACAAAAATTAAACATAACAATTGTTGAGTGACATATCAATTTAGCTAATTTACTGAAGTTGCATGGTCTAATTTCTTTATATCACTGTACATTTTCCGAAAACTATTGTGAATTTTGTTCCGATTTGCTAGACGTATGCCTATTTATTCATTTGTTTTTAACAAGACTTAGGTCAGAGCATTAAGTTCATTTCATAATCTTCTATGAAAAGCTCTCTTCTCACATTTTCAAGGGAAACCTTATTTTTTCAGGAAAAAAGTGTCCATTGAAACTAAAGGTTTGGTTGCAACAAAAAATTCGGAGCTCTTTAGCTGTTTCATATTTCCTAGGCCTGTTGCTCTTACCAGTGAGCTTTTGTTCGAGTCTCTGTGATTTTCAATGACTCGCATTCATCATTTATTTATAAGACATCTTGATTTCGATTTTCACTCACTCATTCCCTTCGATTATGGCTTTTAAATCTCCCTATTTAATTAAAAACTTACCGGCGCCCTGTTTAACTTATCACAACAAAAGAAATAACGTTTGAAATTTTCATCTTATGAGATAAAAACTGGTTAGTAAAATAAATCATTGGAAATACCACAAAATATATATATCTTTACTCCGACAGCTAAAAAATGGTTAAGCCTACTGGGTCAAGCCAATGGAATTATCACTCAAAAATCACAACAGGCTAGATTTTTTTATAACTTACTAAAATATAATCTTCCCTCAAAGTGTTGATAATGAACCTAAGTCTACACTTATAATACTACGACTTTGCGTCAACAAATCATAAACGTTCGTAACCTACCTTGCGAAGTCATTTCAGTTCTTTATCTCTTGGTCCTTGCTACTCTTCTTTGCGTGAAACACACATTATCCATTCTTTATAAAGTCAATAGAAATATCTAGAGACGGCTTAATAACACACCATCTTATAGGGCAAAAAAATCTTTCAACTCTAGCTGCTTTCCAAATAGAACCAAGCGACGACTTCTCGGCTCGTTTACAAATGCCAGCGACTATAATTCCTAATTTGGTTTACGATCAACAGGTCGCACCAGTTAGAGGAAACCTGTTGAATTATTGAAGGCGCGAAAAATACGAGAAATCCATTTGAATTCGCCACTGAAGCGTGGAAACAACGGCTTAAACGAAAACTGGCCTCAGCTTGCTGGCGAGGAAACATGAAAAAAGGAACATGAGAAAAAAGCGCCGTGTACAGTTCGCGTTTGTTTCAAAAACTTTAACCAGATTAGAATTTTAGTGAATAGAAAAGAGGTGCTAGCTGGCTGTTTTATTTTTTCTTTAATAGTTTTAGCACAGATGCTTTGAGTTCAATCATAACGTGGTTAACAGAGGTTGCCTTTCAAATTCGTCAACCTGAAGATAGTTTTAAGTTGGTTATTGGTGGACATAAGGCCCCGGGCACAAGGAAATGAAATGGTTTGGGATAATAGTTAAATTTTGAAAGCACCAGAAACTCACTGATGCATGAACCTATTGATCTCCAACCTCGTTCCCAGGGATTCTTTCGGGCGGCAAAAGAGAGACATCACGGAAACAATTAGCCGGAAAAAAAATGATGACCCATAAGACAACCGCTTTTATTTTGACCACTACTAATAATTGTTTAAAATTGCAATCGCTTGCGGCGCAACACGTTTGCTGACTCTCTTTCGAACAAAAATAATAATAATCATAATAATCATAACTATAACAAAATTGTCAAATCTGATTGGCTATCAACTGCCCTGATTTCAACCTTAATTGGACAGTTTAATAGGACAGTACGCATCATGCCTAAGTAATTGGACAGTACGCGCCATCACGCGCGCGCTTAAATGGCTTTTTTTTACTGCTAGCAAAACAAAATTTCGAATTTCTTGTGTTTTTATTTAAAAAATAGCCTATTATATCACAATTATATTAATTGGTAAAAGAACTTCGTGTCGTCCAATTCGGTCCGTAATCATACTCGTGATTAAACAAATCGGACTCCCGCTACGCGGTCGTCCGATTTTGTTAATCACTCGTATGATTACAGACCGAATTGGACTCCACTCAGTCCTGTTACCATTACTAATAATAATAATAGGCTTTATTTAAAGAGGGTAAAACACTTAACAGCAGTCCTAAGACACTGATGACTCTGTGGCCCTCAAAACAAATTACAAATATAGATTCTAGAACTTAAAACTATAAAATATACTATTTTCAAAGATAATTTAGGATAAAATATAATAGATATTAATTTCTAAAAAGACATTATGACTAAGATAGATAAAAACAACATAAAACGTATATACAATTACAGTCTAAGGAGCATCGCAGCCTTTTGTTCAGCTAGAAAGGATTTAAAAACGTTATGCTTAAAACTTACTAGCGAGCCATTATTTCTTATATTGGCATTCATGCAATTCCAGTCCTTTGTAGCCCTAATAGTGAAAGTATAGTCTGCTACACAGCCGTTTTTAGTGTCGTCACGCAACGCTCCTCCCCACTAACGGCTGCTGAAAACCGAACTACATTCCTTTCCCTTTGTGTTTGTGGTCTAACGAACAAACCAATCATGTACAAGAAATTTGACAATACGTGAGCCACAGGGCGCTAGGCAGCGAGCACGCTTCTCAGTTTTCGACAAATCAATCAATCGTCGCTGAATTTAGACGGGCTCTGTGTTTTCAAGCAACGAAAAGGTTAATTTGCAAAAAAGTTTGTTTTAAGCGGTCAAGAAAGTTCCAAGTGAAAAGAAGGTTTGATAGGCCTAGAAAACTTTTACCAGGACCGGTTGGTTCTTCATTTAACGTGCATATGTGCTGATATGTAGTGCAGAATTTAATGTACCGGATGTGCTCATTGTGTTCTGTGAAGACTAAACTCTCAAGGGTACTGAGTCAAAAAGCAATCTTATAAATTATCGATGAGCGATTTCCCGAAACTATACCTGGCAACTTTATGAGCACATCCATGCTGTGAATCGCAATTTGCTCGACTTTCTTGCTGTTGCTGCTTATCTCCTAAATTTTGAATAGGACTCGACTACGACAACACTGTAGTTAATTGCTTGTTTTCACGCGACGATTTTGATTATTTTGTCATTCACACATGGGGCAACGATAAAAGCAAAGCTGTGATTGGAGGAGTCACAGTACCGCAAAGGTGGCGCGAACACTTTCCAGAAAATGGGAGCTGAATTACAATTGGCTAATCACGGGAAAGGAATGTAGTTCGGTTTTCAGCAGCCGTTAGTGGGGAGGAGCGTTGCGTGACGACACTAAAAACGGCTGTGTAGCAGACTAGTGAAAGTACGACCTCCTTCTGTTTTTCGTTTATACTCGGGGCACACCAGAATTATGTTTGAATTCCTAGTGGCTCGATTATGACTTTCTGAATTTCTGACTAATAAACTATTCAAATAAACAGGCGCAATATAATTGTGGACCCGCTTATACACTAGTGCGCATCTCTTTATTAGAGATTGTTTAGTAAAAGGGAGCCAGTTTAGATTATTGAATAATACGACCGATGGTTTAAGTCTTTCAGCATCAAGTATAATGCGTGCCGCTCTTTTTTAAAGTTTTAAAATACTTTGAAGATGTTCGACACTGCAGCCGTCCCATATCATGCTCCCATACAGGAGGGTGGGCTTTATAACACCATTGTAATAGGTTTCCCTTTGATGTTGTTTAAGAAACGGGCTAATACACTTCAACAGTCCCATGCGTTTGGAAAGTTTCTTACATAATTCATCAATGTGTGATTCGTAGTTCACTTGACTATCTATAACTACTCCTAAAATCTTATGAGAAGAGACTTGTTCAATAACAGTCATCAATCTTGACATCTAAGCGTAGGGGTGTGTCGTCATCCAGCTTAGCAGGAATGCGCTTTCCGTGCACTTAAAGGAACTTCGTTTTTTTCTTGTTGATGAACATTTTCTTGCAAGACGCCCATCTCTGAACCGCATCAAGATCGGAATTTAAACGTTGGGTCATCGACCATAGATCCGAGAAATGCGCACTTGCGGTTATTGTAGTGTCGTCAGCGTAAATGTCCATAGTTGAATTTGTTAGATGTAATGGAATGTCATTCACAAATAACAAAAACAGTGCGGGACCTAAGACACTTACATGCGGTACCCCTTGCTTGATAAGTAGAGAGTCTGATCTTTGACCGTCAATACTGACAAACTGTTGGCGACCAGAAAGATATGATTCAAAACATGACAGCGAAGGGTCACTCACTCTATACAGGCGCAGTTTCGTAAGAAGCAATTGATGATCAACAACGTCAAACGCTTTTCTAAAGTCTTCAAAAACCATTCCAAAAAGCTTGTCTTCATCTAGATTGAAGAGGATTTGGTCAGTTAAACTGATCACAGCGGACTCGGTGGAGTGCCCTGCGTGAAAAGCTGGTTGCAATTCATACAGTAAGCCAGTTTTCACAAGGTAATCCATAAAGGAGGCCGCAACATGCTTTTCACAGACTTTAGACAATATGGAGAGCACGGAGATCGGTCTAAAATTGTCCCGACAGTCTTGGGCGCCATCTTTCAAGAGAGGTGTGACGCGCCATTTTCCATTTAGTTGGAAAACAGCCACTCTGTATAGACAAATTGATCAACCTCGCCAATGGCTGTACAAAAACGGGTGAGACCAGCTTTAGAACTTTCACACTAATTTCATCCGCTCCAGTAGCCTTTGAAGATGACAAGTTATCAATAAATTTCTGAGTCTCCTGTACTGTTATGAGAGGAATATTGAACTGTGAGACAAAATTATCGACGGTCGAGAAAACAAACTCCTCAAGCTTTTAAGAGTCAAAGGAAACGGGTGAAGTTTGGCTTTGCTTAAGGTGACTCGACCCAGTTTTTTTTAGGGGGTACCATCCTACTTTGAAGCTCTCTGGTATCCCCACCTTTACTTTTATCGTAAGTATAACACATAGAATGGATAACATATAGATCAATCTACAATATAACATAAAATTTTTGGCGATCGGAGTAAATGTCACGTGGTTATAATGCCACGCCCCTTTAAGGTCTGAGTCGAAAATCTGCTGTTGCCGGCATTTTTTCGTGAAAATCTCTCGGCTACACATAGTGCGCATTAGTGCCTTGCGCTGAACAGAGTTTAACCAAAATCGCAAAGACCCAATTCGAGAAATTCAGCGGTTTCCAAATTTAGGTCATAATTTATGCGAAAATGATAAGCAAACTTTACACGGATTATATCTAATAAACTATGAGATTCATCTCTGTATTTTGGGCATCCTTATAACAGATGGGTCCTTGAAAGTCACCAAAACGCTTTAGGGCCTTGTAAATGCGCGCGATTTCGAGCAAAGCAAACATATAGAAATTATAGTTTTCGCTATTTGTTGACGTTTGTCAGCGTTTAAGAGTCAATCTCAAGAAAAAAGCATTTTCTTAAAAATTCGTAGTTTTTTTTCCTTCAAATTTTTTCAGAGCCACAATTGATTAACTAACTACCCGGACTCTGAATTTCATGGTCATTGAAAAACTGTGACATTACCTTCTATAAGCCCAAACTTGAGTAAACATTGAAGATTTTTAGCGTTTTGGCTGAGTTTCTGCTTTGGGAGTTGTCTATTGTTTCTAGTCTGTCATTATACAGCATTCTTGTTCAGCACGCGCGCAATGACCTAAATTTGGAAACCGCTGAATTTCTCGAATTGGGTCTTTGCGATTCTGGTTAAACTCTGTTCAGCGCAAGGCACTAATGCGCACTATGTGTAGCTGAGAGATTTTCACGAAAAAATGACGGCAACAGCAGATTTTCGACTCAGACCTTAAAGGGGCGTGGCATTATAACCACGTGACATTTACTCCGATCGCCAAAAATTTTATGTTATATTGTAGATTGATCTATATGTTATCCATTCTATGTGTTATACTTACGATAAAAGTAAAGGTGGGGATACCAGAGAGCTTCAAAGTAGGATGGTACCTCCCAAAAAAAACTGGGTCGAGTCACCTTAAGTTCTTGAGCAATAAACGCGAATGAACGCAAATTTTAGCTCACCGTTTCAACGTGCAAAGGTTTCTCGAAGGGCCATTACATTCACGAATCAGCGTGTAACAAGGCCTTGAATCGAGGATCATGGTTTCAACTTGGTTTTATCAACAGATAACTACGTTTTCCAATATAACGAAAGGTAAGAGCGTCAGAGCGGAGAAAGGGCCTGGGTAGCAATGGCGTAACACGTGTCCTTGATCCGTCCGCCACATATTCTTTTTTTCCCGGGTGGTAAATGGAAGAACTGTTGAAAAAGATCTTGGAACGGAAAAGAAGCGAGCGTTCCTCTTCAGGGGAGTCGAGCACTTCACCAGAAGCAAAAAAAGCGAGGAGTGATGAAATGAACTCTCCTGAAGAAGTCGAGGAGCACGAGGTTGAAGACGAAATCTTTACGGTTTTGAACATGGCCGAAGGTTTTCATAAAGCTTTGGAGTCGGGCACAACCGGATAAGCTCTTGATAAAAGGTAAAATTTGGCCAGTTGGTAAACCTCTCGAGATACCAGGATAGGTGAGAATGCTTCTTCATCATGTCATTACTCATTAGGTAATCAAGATCACGTTAGTATCGTTTGACCACATTTGCCACCCGTTATTATCAATTGCTAGATAATTATTTAGGCGATCGGAATAGAGGTTCGTAACAGATGGCGCTTCGGTTTTTCTTATCTGTCTGTAAGATTCTAGGTAAAAGTCCTAGCTTCCCCCCCATGTCCCTTTACGAAGAGGTTTCTTATTTAGTTGTGTTTATCTGTGCATGTTCTGTTTGGTTTCTATGTTTTAATAGCTTAATCATTTGTTTTAGAAGTAAACGCCTAGTACAAATTCCTATCATACCGTGCAGCGATTGTGGAGTTTTGACACCAGGTGATGTAAGGCTTCCTCTGCAAAGCTGCCCAAGAGAATATCTATGGCTTTGACAATAGCATCACTAAACGTCAGGGGATTAAGAGACAATACAAAGCGTAGAGAGGTGTTTAATTGGCTTCGCAAAAAAAATTACTCGGCATATATGCTATAAGAAGTCCACTGCACTGAAAATACTAATCACGTATGGTCTGCTGAATGGGGCTATCAAGCTATTTTTAGTACTTATAAGAGCAATAAAGCAGGGGTATGCATCCTTTTCAACAACAACTTCGATTTTCAAATAGAAAAAACTTACACTGACCCCCAAGGACGCTTCATTATTTGCGACATTAAAACCAATGAAAAGTGTTTTACTTTAGGGAACATATATGCTCCTAATGAAGACAACCCAACTTTCTTCCTTGACTTCTTTGATCACCTTGCAGATTTCAAATGTGATGATATTATTATAGGAGGCGACTATAACCTTGTACTGGATTTAGAGAAGGACAAGATGGGTGGTCTTACTAAAACTCACCAAAATAGTGTTAAAGTTGTTCAAGAATTCTCTGAGAAACTAGATCTGGTAGACGTCTGGAGGATTCTACACCCAGACACTAGTAGATTTACCTGGAGACAACGTCATCCAAAAGTACACTGTAGGCTCGATTTTTTTCTAGGAAAGATGTATCCAGCACCCTAATTAGCGCACTGAACTACGCTTATGAAACTGGAAAACTCTCAATAACCCAGAGAAGAGGAATTATCAAACTTATCCCTAAGAAAGACGCAGAACCGTTCTTTATTAAGAATTGGAGACCCCTAACCCTCCTGAACAGCGACTATAAAATAGCGGCAAAATCAATTGCTAATCGCTTGAAACCTCTCCTCCCTGATCTCATTAATTATGACCAGACTGGCTTTATAAGAGGTCGTTTTATCGGAGAAAACATCCGCCTTATCGATAGCGTTATTTGCTACGCTAAAGAAAACAATATACCAGGATTACTTTTGTTTTTAGATTTTGAAAAAGCTTTTGACACGATAGAATGGCCTTTCATTAGGAAAACCTTTCAACATTTTGGTTTTGGCAAGTTACCATCCCATAATCAACAGAAATGGCTAAAAGACTGCAACGAAAATGATGTGGAGGCGATTAATTGGCGGGAAGCCTACCAGTTGGCCGCTAAATATACTAAAAGTACAAGAATTATTGAATTCCAATATAAATTTTTACATAGACGAATATCAACGAACGACTTCTTAACAAAAATTGGCGTAAAAGACAACCCAAATTGTTCTTTTTGTAATAATGAACCGGAGAAACTTCTTCATCTTTTTTGGTCTTGTCCTAAAGTGGCCTTTTTCTGGCATAGTTTATCTCTTAAGCTGACTTTGCTCCACATTACACCGGAACATTCCACATTAGATATATTTGTTGCACTTGGTCTAAAGCCGGATTCTTCAAAAAACTGCCAGCAAATTAATTTCCTTTTCCTTCTAGCCAGAAATTACGTCTGGATTAGCAAAAGAAGGGAAACCTCGCCAAAGATAGCAGGCTTCCTGCAATACCTCAAATCATTCTACTACATAGAGACCACTGCAGGTCCCATTTTACCAAAAAAATGGGAAAATGTGAGCTCCTTATTTCAGTAAGCCTTTGATTCTGTATACAGTTGTATATCTCGATCCTCTGCTCTTTTTCTCCAGCATTAACCTGGTGTATCTTTTGCTTCACAATCGCTGCCTCTTTAAGACACTTAAGATATAAGTGCGTTTACTGCGAATGTTTGGTTTTGTAAATGTTTGGTTTTGAAGTACAATTACTAATTAGAACTGCTTGTAAATAGTGCATTGTAGTGTGAGTAGTGAGTAGGTAGTGTTGTAAGTACTGAGTATTGTAAGTCTTTACATTGTAAACAGAGTAAGTACCTTAGTCTATTGTATTCTAAATATTGTATTGTAAGTAGTGTAAGTATCGTAGTGTTTGAAAGTATTTTTGATTGTTGATTGTTGATTGAATAAATGTTATTAAAGATGAAAAAAAAAAAAAAAAAAAAAAAAAAAAAAAAAAAAAAAAAAAAAAAACGAGCGTCAGAGCGATATTTTTATTTCCTAGACGATGCCGCACCAGATTTTCGTTACACTGAACTAATCCGTCATAATTTCCGGGTCAACTGGTGATGTTATTTAAATTTCGGCTTCACTACGCAGTACAACATGAATAGAAAAAAACCATTGAGGTTTATTTTGGCAATTTCGGCCCAGCACCAAAAGCTATAACAATACGTTATTTTATCAAACAATCTGCAAGCATGACACGCCTTAAGTAATATGAGCGGCAGAGCATTGTTTGCACAGCAGTAAGATTTGTATATTCACGTTGGCTAAATATGAAACTTGACAGGCAGATAAATGGAGTAGAAGCCACCGAGATTACTATGCAAGGTATTTCTTCACAACGATATTTTCCGACAAAAGCGCCCTTCTTAGGTCGCATAATAGCCTCGCTCAGCACTGAAAACGCATTTTCAAATACACATCGCTCATTTCATCTTATAACGGTGGTTTAACAAAACTTGAATAATAATAATAATGCTGCAAATGTACGACAAATGTACGACAAATGTTTCAGGAAAAAAAAAAAACAGAGCAAAGCAAAATCAAAGCCCTTCTCGGCTGCTTCAATTGTTGCTATAGCAACCTTTCCGCACATCAAGAAAGCATTTACCTATTTACCAACGACTGGACGGTTGTTTGATTTCATTATTCTGTCATTATCCGATAATAGGGAACGCCGAAAAGTAATTGCGTCCTGTAGCTTCTACTTGAATGGTTTCCCTGTCAAAAGAATTTCATCGGTGACTCAAAAACAGTTACAACAACCTTGTACAGGATAATCGTAAATACTACAGCAAAGTACGGCTCAAAAGCTTCCATTTGAATATCACACTTTCCAATTCCATTCACAGATTCTAAAGTGAGAACCACTTCGTACACACAGGACAAACAATACCAGAGGATCTCACTGCTGGGTTGGATTTCATTTGGATTTCATCCGCAGACTCCACAAAATGGAGCCACTACGTATAGCATTAAAAAGTGGCAAGCACGACAGAAAAGAACGGCTTAGTAGCTGTTCACTTGATTGGATACACAGAATTTCATCCGATTAAAACGTCATATCATGTGCTAGTGCAACCTCACATAACAAACAGTATTACACGAGCTGATCACACTTGAGGATTTTATGATGCAAGCCGAACTGGTGGTAAAAGAGTGACACTGACGAGAAACAAAATGTCTCCAAACAGAGCAAATCTCAGTGAATAAAATACACCATCATATAGGTGGAAGATACACAATCTCACTGTCCTTTTTAGAGCGAGATAGCGGAACATAAACGTTGTCTTCGTGACTTATAGGCTCAACGGGTGATAAACTTGGTAAAGACAGACGGGTTCGGGTTCGTTTAAACTCCTCTGTCCTCCTTTTACTTGCCAAAGCTTCGCTAAGTCTTCTTCGAAACTGTTTATTTGTAACACCTGAAAAAGTTGAACGAAAATACTTTTCAAGCTCCGGAAACTCCCCAAGAGCTGTTTGTTGTACTTCGACGATACGACGAAATTCCTTCTCAAACTCTCGATGAAGCAAGCCCAAGGTTTTTTCCAGACTTGAATTCAGTGATGAGTTGATAGCTTTGGCATAGCGAATTGCATTAACTACCTTTTTGTGAGGGCTTGTAGACAAAATACACTCTTCTCGCTTCATTCGTTCTTCCATTATTTGGAAAAGATCGTCATGATCCACAGTTATGTCATGATTCTGAAGCGCAAACGAATGCGAACTCGCTTTAATCTCGTCTAGTTTAGAATCATCTTGAACTTGCATGGAGCCAATTGGAGCAAACTGAGGAAACTTGACGCTTTTCATAGAAGACAGCTGAATTAATTTGGCATTCAAAAATGAAGCAATTTCGAGGTTTGTTACATCAACTAAGCGTTACGTCTCGCCCGGCCTTCGAGACAAAAAAGAATATGGCCATTTCAGTCGAATATTATCTTTCTTCAAGGCTTCGTCAACCTTAGCACTCCCTTTCTTATTCAAGGAAGTAATTAGCACTGCAGATGCGTCAAGAAACAAGAAAATCCGATAGCATATATTTCTCTTTTTTGTTACGCACGGAAGATTTGTTTCGCGACCTTTTCTAATAGAACATTTACATAGGCTGCAATGTGTTCAAATTAAACTCGCTGTTACAAACTGTCAAAGATACGTTTCAATTTTCGTATTTTAATTTACAATCTTATAATTTGGGCCAAATTTCCATCACTTTATTTTCGAAGACACTCACCATAAACCATTTTTTATGACTTGCCGACAATTAATAACCTCGCAACAATAAAATCACCGTCGTTTCAAGTGATGATTATCTTTGTACTTGAAACGAAATTTCTAACGCGATAATTTCCATGGAAATCCTCTAATGATTTTTATTCTAATTAACTTTCTGTGTTGATCTTCTGAAGGTGTAATAACGGAAAACTGGAAGAATATTTATTTTAAGCAAAGAAGGAAAGAACTTAGGTCGTAAATGTCAAATTTATGTTATCAAAAAACAAAACACGGGAGACAATTATAGTTGCGCCCAAATTTTAATCAACCGCCATTTACTATTAGAAAACAATCTATGGATATCTGAAATAATTTAAACATAAAAATGTATTATCTGTTTAAAAATTCAGATCAAACTTACGGTCATGCTGATCTAGGAAGAATTTCTTTGACGCAGGATGAAAATTGTAAAAATCACAACCATGTCAGCAAGTCTCAAAACAGCAAATGTATTATATTTTACTGCGTGGTAGAATCAATATAGCTTGACGGTAAGGCGAGCAACGTACGACAAAGCTAAGTGGATCAGGAAGATAGTATGGGGTTTATTTTTGTGTTGCAACTGGTTAATGATGTAGGTATCGTCTCTGTCTTTCCCATCGTTTAATTCCAATCTCCCTGAGTGCAAAAACCCACGGTTCAACAGAATACCAGGCAAACACAGTGGAAGCTCCATTAATCGGCCACCCTCGGGGTACCGGCAAGTGGCCACTTCATAGAGGTTCGTCAGAAATGAGCATAATCTTTAGCACTGAGAAACATTACTTTATTTTGAAACAAACGCGCAACGGGAGAAACATTACTGGTCCACAATTGTTCGTCACCTTCTGTTTGCGACTGTATTTTCCTTCATCGTATTCTTAACATGAAGCCAAACTAAGTGTATTAAGCGCTTGATGGTCGCTTAATAGAGGTGACAACAATGGGAGAACTATCATTGGGACAACCAAAATGGCCGCTTAATAGAGGTTGAAGTTCCCATTCTTTTCTACAATTATTTCGGGACTTTGATTACTGGCCGCTGAATAGAGGGTGGCCGCTTAATGGTGGTTCAACTGTAATTATATTGTCACGTGAAAATACTGCTGAAAAGGTTTTTCCTGAATGTTCACACCTTAGGATTTCGTCCATAGACTCAAAAGTTAGAACCACATACCGCTGAAGTACTATAGGAAACTACTCGCGGCTTAAAAACTTTCACTTAAATGGTTACATCAAGCACAAATTTCAAACATTAGAACATTCTTGTCAGCAAAATGAATAAGGACTGAAAGACTGCTCTTCTTCCTCTTCCCCTTGACTGCTCCGAGATGGTTTTTTTGTTTGTTTTTGTTCCTTTATTTGTTTGTTATTTTTATTTCTCTTTGTTGTCGTGGTTGTTTCTTTTTTCGGGTACACCAAATGTCACTTTGACCTGGAACGCACGATCACGTAAAGACGAGTTCATAAGAGTTGCTGGGTGATTTGTGGGGTTGGGGGAGAGAAATTGTATTTAACATCTTTCAGTAAAACCGGTTAAAAGCTAGGAAAAAGGTGCCTTCCTACGACACTCATAGTGTTGGAAAAAGAGTACATACAGGTAAGTTAAAAAACTGTTTTTCCTGCGTAGAAGCTCTAAAATATCGCCATAATGACCAGCATCGTGAAACTAGTAGCAAACAATGATTTTGAGTTTCTCTAAAACGAACAAGCGCATTTCTGGCTGATTCTAGAACATAAATTGTGAACAGCGCTGGCAAGGAGGACGCGAAGTCCTCAACACGGCTGTCGACGGCTTCCGATCCAACCCGAGCGTGAAGCGGGCCGATTCGCTTCCTTCCCAAAAGCCCTTGTGCCCTCGCAACAAGCATTCCCATAAGCCAGTAGGTACCAAGTCTCTGTATAAGCCCTTCGACACCATGGTTACATGTTTCACAGTTCCCAAACCGAGACTCAGATTTGTTTTCAGTTCCAAAAAATATGGCGGAGCTTAGTGGGATTCGATCAGATTCCATTGCCGAAATGTTCTTTCGGTTTCGCTGTGGGATCTAAGCCATATAGCTTCATCCGCGTTGCGATATCACACAGATAATCTAAACACTCACACCTGAAAACACCAATGATTAAACCCTTAATCAACAACTACTCCATCCATAGCTCAAATGACAGCGAGTCAGAAATAAAAAGTTCCAGTTTACTGCACCAATTTGTAATATTTTTTAATTTACTTGCATTAATGTCTTATCAAAGGCATGAACCTTACTGTAAGACGTCGACTTGATGTATTTTCATTTAAATTGTTTCCATTGTTAGACTATTAAAAAAAGGTTATCGTTTCTGCGTTGTTTGTAGCCATGTTTCGAGACACCAACGCAACGTTGTGCGTTGAATGTCAAACGGCGATAAACTCTCAAACAACCGAAACGATCAGCATGTCTTTCAGCGATTATTCTATTCCTAAGGATCAAGATAAATACATACAAATCAAAGAGATATTGATGCTATTGTACTCACATTGTTTTAGCTTTCTGCCACGTGTCCCCCCAAACGTAAACTCCATGGCGACGAACAAGGACCGCACAGGAATCTGGGTATTCTTCCATGGCTTTTGCCCCCCCCCCCCCCCCCCCCCCCCCCCCCCCCCCCCCCCCCCCCCCCCCCCCATGCTTCCTTGAAGAAAATTAAAACGAACCTTAACTTCGATTTCAATTACCCTAAACGATGCCGACAGTACTTATGGAGAACACTAAAGAACGATTATCGCCTTGAAGGTTCCCCTCGGCAACTGAACCACCATATGCTAAAAAAGTATACCTTATTAACGCTTTTTTAGCCGGCATCTAATTTCGCGAAAATGAAAGGGACAAAAAAGACAATCAATATCCAGCGCCTTATCTCACCCTTAAGTCTCGCTCTTCTGGTGTGTTCTCAATGATGGGAATCACAAGTTCTTCATCATACCTGACAAAAAACATTAACTTGCTTTAATAAAACAACAGATGCAGATGATGGTGCCGTTTATAAACACTTATCCAGTGGATGGTGATTTATGAGAAGTGAATGGCATTACTACACTATTAAAAGTGATTTTTCCTTTTCCTAGTTCTATCTCATACCAGAGACTCGAACAACTTCGCACAGAGAAGAAAGCTCTGCTAGCAGGACAAATATAACTTTTGGTGAAGACAATTTAGACATTAAAGAAGAATTCGAGCTCACATCATCTCTAAATTGAGTTTCTTATGGATAGAAAACATGAGTATATACAGTACGTTATGAAGACAGGGTTAAAACGAGCAAATTTTGGATACACAAGACAACCAACCTGTAATTGATTCCTGTGGTGCCTTTCTTCATTCCCTTGATCATCTCTTGGTGAGTGATTCGGAATTCCTTCCCGGGATACAGAAGAGTCACCATGACACAGTGTTTTGAATGCGTGTGAATAACGGCCCCTGCACCTTTAGCAGAAAACATGAGTTGTCAGGGATATTCGTGGAAATCTGTCGTCCCTTTCAAATTTAGCTATCTAAGAGGGGGCTCTACATAATTTGATGTCCGTTCAAAATAATGACTAAGTTAAACATCTGCCCTTTTCAAGAAAAAGTAATAAATATTTGCAACTCTACCATGAAATACAAAATACATTATTACAATAAAAGTAATTTGTTGTGTGATTACCTCTCATTGTGTACGCATTCATGAACAATGGTGTACACTGACTTTTCTTGAGCTTTTTTCTATAAGTGAAAAAAGTGTCACGTCAACAATATAATGACCCCATCTGGTATCTTAAAGGAGCTGTATCATGAAATTCAGCAAAATTCAAAGCTGGAAGCTGCCATCAAATTGAGTGAAACATAAAAATAACAGATCAAAACATCATTGAAAGAATTAGGTATAAATAAAATAGCAAATACAAAAGAAGGCATGGATGGACGAACTTGAACAAGAATTAAAATAGATTTTAAAAAGTCGTTTATAAAAACGTGTTAGCATAACAGTGTTTTGAAGTTTATTTTTGTTGTCTGTGGTATTTGATTTAATGCTTGGGGGACATGTATGATCAGTTTGACAGGAAGCTGCAATTTTGTAATTAATTTGCCAGTAATTTCATCACTAACATCAGGGACCGCGTAGCCAGGATTTTTCCAGAGGTACGCACACCTGTCCCAATCCCTTCCCTCCCTCCTCCCAACCCCTTAAAGTCCCACATCCGTTTCTGGTTCCTTGATTAAAGGTGAGGTTTCGTTCTAAGCTTCAAGCGCTTTTTACTGTATATGAAATGATGAAATGACGTAAACTGTAATATTCTTGCTCCTTTTTTTTTGGATCATTGACTGAAGAACCTCAATCACTCTTCATTGTTTAAGCTTAATTACAAGCTGGTATCTCAGACTTCTAGTTACTTTTATTTACTTTTGTTTACCATGTTGTATATGAACGCCTGTATTTGATGTTTGCAGAATTTTGACAGGCTGAAGTGAAAACAACGATTTCACGCTTTATACCATGCAAGCTTACTATCTGCATGTTGTTTACGATTGAGAGTAAATGAATGGAGGCAATCTGTGTTTTCTTCATAAAGGATGTTTTACATAATTGTTTTTCTATATTAGTATCGATTTTTTTTATTTTTATTCTGTGATTTTTGTACCTTCGGGTTTTTCAAGTACGCACGTGCTTACTGTGGGTACAGGTAGCTACGCCCCTGTAACATTTTAAGTTCCATTCTTAATAAGAATGTGTAATTAGCAATACTAGCAAAATGAACTAGACAGCTGTAACAAAGCCGCTTTAAAGAAAAAAAAGAGAATTCTTGCTTACGCTGGAGGAGGTGAGCAAAGCTCATTTTCTTCCATATCACACACAAACATGTCTTCGGGCTGAAAGAAAATTTTTTTTTTTCTGAGCAATCTTTTCACACACCATATTAATCCGTAAACTTTAAAGAGACACTGGCATCATTCTGTAGTCTGTAGTACATATGGCATACAGAGGAAGTTCCCAAAGTAAACACCTCAGTGAGAGAATCTAGTACTGAAATTACTCTGTATCCTGCCAAGTGGCCACTAGCAACAGGACTTTCACCAGGTGGCTGCAAGTAATATGATAATGTCCATTGACACATTCTCAACTCAACTAGTCTAGGCAGCCACTCTTTGTGTCGTTTGTTAGGAGAGAGGCTTTGTGGGCCAAAACAACAATCTACTCTGTAAGAAGACAGGGCGCAACTTCATGCCGCCCGCGCCACATAAGTAGCATTTCCAGCTCCCACGCCATTTTTTTCCTTGCTTCCTCTTTTCAGGCATAGCCCTTTTTGATTGCAAATTACATGTATTTAGTATTGTCACATTATTCCCCCCCTCCTATTTTGCCCAGTCCCAGCCCTTTCAGAAATCCTACCTCCCGCTCTTCCCTCTCCCACTTCCCGTACCCTTCCTGTCCCCTATGTATTCTGATGGCCCCAGTTGTTTAAATGTTGGATAGCATTATCCATCTGACAAATCAATTTTCAGCATATACTTTGTAAGTATTATGATATGATTACCAGTTGCATTATCCACTTAGAAATTAAGCCACTGGATAGTGTTATCCACCTTTCAAACAACTGGGGCTTGAGCTTCTGCCACCCTGTCCTCCCCAACTATCCTGAGCACCAGAGACTTTTCATGCACTGTTTCTGCTGTTGGTCAAGTCTTTACCTAAGGTACAAAGAATCCAGCTGCATACTGTAGGAGATTACCCACAACCCCCTGTTTGAACATAACAGTAAAAGTACAGTAACATAACAAAATCTCTTTGTTTGCATTTTTATGAACATTGTACTACCCTCATGATCTGAATTATCCATTGCCATCACAGTAATATCTATTGCTTTACCTTAATTCTCTCCTTTTGAACACCAGAAGGCGCAACAAATATCTCACCTCTGTGAGGAAAGAGCACAGAATACTTGACTGAATAACCCATGATTAACTACTAAATCTATTTAAAGGGGCTTTAATGTCACACTAATTATTGCTATGTTTCTGAAAGCATAAACAAGTCATGTCCTAAATTAATTGAATTCCAACAATAATGGTCCAGTTTTGTTTTTGATGACCAAAATATTTAGGCACCAAAACTGTTCCCTGCCATCTGTTGCAAAGGATAGCAAGCCAAGGATAGACATGGATTAAAACTTGAACAGTTGGGTCAACCTATGCTGACCCAAAAAATCAAGCCCCAATATCTGCTACAGGTCAAAATTATATTCAGGTATGTTTTTCAACCACGGTTGATTCTCAGTTTCCTTTGTCTCCTAGCCCTAATTATTCATGAATTAGGGCTAGGAGACAAAGGAAATTTAGAATCAACCTAGGTTAAAAAATCTCAACCTGAATGTAATTTTATTGTATTTTTTGACCTGTGACATAATCCACATAGTGTTACCAGGGGTTTCAATAAAAATTGAAGAAGCCAGCCGGTTGGGTAGAGTAACTGACTGTATCAACAAGGGGCCGTTGGTCCCCTTTTCTAGAGACGGGGGGGGGGGGGGGGGTCGAAGTGCATTCTGCCCCAGAAAATTTTGAATTTCCAAAAAAAAATGTGATTTTCAGTGTTCTGGGGACTAAATTTGAGAACAAAAGAACGTGTTTTTCATTCAAGAAAATGTAGCTTTCAATTTACCAGTCACACAATCAATTCGTACGAGCAATGAACAAATGATGAAAACTAAATTACATACTTTTGCATGTAAACAAATTCTGCGTAAACCTCTAAGCAACTTTTGAAAAAAATGACTGAAATATAGCGTTCACATGACTAAAGCATAGCATAAAACCAGTGGGCCTTTCGGAAAACAAATCATAATTACGTTTTCATTCAGATTTTATGATATATTTTTTGTTTAAGCCGTTACTCAAACTAGTTGCTTTTTCTTTCCTTAAAAAAAGTAGCACTCCTCTATGAGCAAAGAAGCTGACCTGTTTCGTCGGCCATCAGTGCTTATTGAAACCCCTGTATTACACATTCTCCAGAATTAGTTGAGAGAAACCCAAAGCACATTCCCTTTGGTGATCATGCTATTAATTCTCATGACCAGTTCTCTTGATTATGTATTGATTTTGTTAGCAGCAAATAAATTGATGTTGGCCACCCTTGGGATGTTAAGGATTAAAGGTGCTGTATCACTCAATCCAGTTTCAGGTATAGCCAAAATCAGCCATTAGGAACTGGTTACCAAATTGAGAGAAACATCAAAATCACCATTTTAAACAGTAAAGGAACTTTTACATGTATATATATTAATTTGCAAAGCAAAGAGAAAGGAAGTGGGTAAATGACCAAAAAAAAAGTTAAAATAGATTGCAAAAGGGGCTTTTGTATAGCCTAAACTCTTTTGGGGGCACAAAAGAACCAAAAGCAAATGCAACATGTTTTACATAACCTGGACTTGAGTACTTACAGAAGGACCCATTTACTTTTTTATTTTATCTTAATTATTATTTTGCATTCACCCCTCAAAACTCCAGGACCAATTTGGTATCAGATTGGTCCTAAAGTGTGACCAAAAATATAACCAAGTCCTTGATTGGGAAAGATAGGCCTTTCTTGCCTGCTCAGGTAGGTAATTGGAAACAAGGATTCCCTTCACCTTGGTAGCTTGCAGAACCGACCTATAATAATACCCATACTTAATGCAACAGTACATAAAGTGCATTAAGCCTGGTTTTCATATGTTGGGAAAATCCCAGACGATCAGGGATTTTGCTTTTTGCTGACCGTCCCAGATTTTGCCGATATATCGGATAATTGCCACAAGTCTGTCCCAGAGACGCCATGTTTATGTGTGATAGGGGACTGGAACCCAGCAATTTAGGGGATTGGTAATGAGTGAAATCCATCGCCGATGTCCTTGACAGTACAAATTTGAGTTTCCATTTGTTGGGAAAGATCGCCGACCATAGCAGAAATCTAGGACGAGTCGGGAAATAGAAACGCTCCTGATTATCCAGATTTGTCCCCGTCCATCCCAGATGATCGGGGATATCTACAATTTCAAGTTTTCATTAGTCAGCAAAATCTGGGACAGTCGAGAAACAGTAAAATCCCTGATCGTCCGGGATTTTCCCGACATATGAAAACCAGGCTTTACCATAAAACTTACTAACCCATATTTAATGCTTATCCCTCCTCCTGTCCCTGTGACCCAATCTAGATGGTAAAACTGGCGACACAGCTCAGGAATGAGATTTCTTGGATGTTCAGGATCCTGTGGCAGAACAATCAAAAGTAACTGCTCACTATGGAGCATATTTGCTGAATACCTATTAACTCAAAATCTATTTAAACTGTAAAATGGCTGAATATTGTTGGGAATGGTAGCAGCTCAATAGTTCTTTCTCCCTGTTCCTTCACACTAAACTTTTAAGCAAAATCTGCGAAAGTAATAATTAAGTTTTGTCGACCAACAAGGCCGCTTTTGCCACGTGTGGCAAACTTTAAATATAATAGAAGCTTAAACAAAAACCGCCCACACGTGCAAACGTGGAAAAATGTCTTATTTTAAACATTTCTACTTTCTTTCTCTCATGTATGCAAGTATTTGGGTAATAAAAAATTATTTCCTTGTCAAAGGAAAGAGTAAATTGATAGAATTCAGGCACTTCATTCACGTTCGTTGATCCTCGCATGGTTGATGACACGTGAAAAAGATTGCTCCTACCACATCTTCGTCTATAGTTCGTACCAAAACCAAACTCTGTTGATCAGTACAAATTTAAAGTAACTAAACAGATAAACACCAGCTTACCTTGGAATATTCAGCTTGCAATGCGCTTCGGTTCGCGTTCGATAATTCCGCCATAGTGATCTCTTGCCAGCCTTCCTCCTTCCTTTTCGTCCGCGCCCAATAACGAGGCCTAGGGACTAGGGATTGGGTAATGTGATGTTTTGAACTGTTTACATTAATAAGTGGAATTAGAAATTTAAAAATTTAATAGACCAGAAGCTTTTGCAATACTGTAATACCTTTATGGTCATGCAAATACAGTGTAAAGCTTTTGTTGTTGTTGTTGGGTACGAGAGTGAGTCCAGCCCTGGGGTTCCCGTGGATAACGGTTGGGTGAAGTTTTGACATCACTGGTGTTTGAACCCAGAATTAAAACGTTAAATTCAATTTATTAATTATTTTTGTCTACATTTCGCTGATTGGATGTTCTAAAACAAAAGAGAGAAAATTATCCGACGAAAAGCTTTTGAACAAGAATCAAGGATTAAAATCTAATCGGCCTTCGAACAACTAGGCCCTGGCTACTAAAAAGCAGTAATTGCTAAAAGCGGTAATACAATTTGTTGCCTCAGATTTTCTCGGTTCTGTTAACACAGTCTTTAATTATAAGAAGTAGAACCCCTCTCTGTATTTTCCACTTTTCTTGTTAGCCGTATCAACTGTCAATCCATGGTGGCCGGTGGCCACGATGATTTGCCTGTTAGATTTTTGGCGCAGTTGTCGATAGTGTTTATACCTCAGTGGGTAGAAAGGGGCTCTCCATTGACTGCCTCCTCCACAGGCTTCCCAAGGCTCAGTGAAGAGCACTGCAGGGAGAGAAGAAAGCGATAAACGAAACAGCGCGAGCGCTAGAGGGGGATGATGGGAACGAGCGTAGAGGTCGAGGGGGGAGTGATACTAGAGAGTTTTAGATCCGAGTTTACCGCGAACCTCTAACCGCTGGAGGTCACGTGACAAGTCTTTCGCGTCACGTTTGAGGTTTACGACGTGCGTTTTCAACGTGGGTTTTCACGTATGTCATTTACCTGAAAGATTTTAGCGTATAAATCTTGTTTTATCCCACGTAATGATACAAAAATCTTGTGGAGCAAGTCTTTATCCATTAACAAAGGCACAAATGCGGGCGAAATGCTAAATTTGATAAATCCTATTGGATCTTGAAAACAAGTGCCATTCATGGCTGCTGATTCAAAATGGTGGCCGTAAAATTGCAAGAACAACTAATGTAAGAATTTACAGCTCTTTGCTGCTAGATAACCCAGTGTTACCGGAAATTTCTTTTATTTTCACTGATTGATTTTTCTTCTATTTCTAAATGGAAAAATAAACTAGAATCCACTTCTTTAATCCACCGCTAATCTAAATCGAATTATGTTTGAAAGTCGACCCGCAAACGGGTAACGGCAAACCGCGGTAAGAGGCTTGCGGTAAACTCGGATCTAAAACTCTCTACTATCACTTCCTTCGTTCCCCAAAAAGTGATCGCGTGCGACTGGGGACGAGGCAGCTCCCTTGATTCAACGGAGATGTTCAACATAACAGGAAACAGGTAAATAGGGGTTTTCAGGGTCATTCATACAATTCCACAATTTAGCATCTTAGAGAGGGGATCTATCACCAAATTTTCATAACGCGTTTCAGGGACGTACCTAAAACTGCTAGCCTCCGTGGTCCTCGGTATTTCTCCTTTTGGCTCTAGCCAAAGGTAAGACGAGGCACCTGCCTTGTCTAGATCAGTAAAGGCAAAACTAGACTGACAAGGAGTATTAGTTAAATAGACCATTTGCACTGAGAGGCCATGTGACATGGTTTCTATGAAAATGATTATTTGGTCACATTTTAAACAAACTAATAGTGATTTGGTTGTTCAAAACCGCACTATTTTCTTAAAAGTCAAGTGAACCAACATTTCGACCTTTTTTATTTTAGTTCAATTCCAGTGAAATGTGTTTAACATGAACCAAATAAACATACGTGATGAAGTTTCAGCTCAATTGAAGCAAGTATCTCCGAGAGATTTATTTGCAATTAAAAATTGCTATTTTTTGGCCTTTATCTTCGTAGAGCGGTCGGAAAAATTGTCGGAAAAAACATCTTGTGAGGTCAATGTTGGTGAGGTGAAAAAAAGCGGGAAATTCAAAACAGAGTTTTTCGAGTCGACTTGGAGCAGAAGTGGTTTGTGAGGCAATATACCTGGAAAGAACAGGCAATTTGTCTCCAAAAGTTGCAAGCTGTGGTTATAACCCTCTTATTATTTAATTTTCTCGAAGACAACATCAAAGCAAAACGGACTTTAACGACATTTACTAATTTCCTTAAGTTGTACTGGAAATGTGCATGCGTAAGTCCGATTTTTTCCAAGATGCCGACCAAATGTGTTCATATAAGGAAGTTCCTGGATATATAAGGTCCGGAGCTCGACCGTGGACACAAAAACAAAATATCGTGGTATAATAATCTGCCCAAAGAAATTCAAGTTTGCCCACAATGTGTTTGAAGTCACTGAACTTTGTCGCACTCGAGCTGATATTTTAAAACCAACGCTCGATCGGACACTTCTAGCTTCGCAGATCACTAAAATATAAACAAAATCCTCAAAGTAGAAGTTTTGGCGTTGATATGTGTACAGGAAAAGAGTTAATCATTATCTAGTGATGATCTTCCCCAAGATCGGTTTCAAAGCAACCATAGTTTTTTAAACGTGATCGTTTCGCGCAGATTAATTTTGCTTTGTGATGTCAAGTTGAACATGCATTAACACCTTTTAAAAACCTACGCGTAAGTAAGGTTTCCTTCAAACAAAGTTTAAGTTACATTATTGCAAAAACTTCTTTCCAATTATGTATAAGATTTTAAATTAATTATACCGATTGAGGTCACTTTAAGGACCTTATTCCACTTTAAGCTGGCAAATAGATGCGACAAGCAAATAACAATTCCATCATGCATAAAATTCAGCTTAAAAGCAAAAGATCATTTGCAAGCTTCGCAGCCAAACCATGATTCCCACTACTCAGCTGACTACTTAGCTAGATTAGCTACTTTTAATAACTGGTCCATGCGAGGGTCTTCATTTAAGCAAATTAAACTCAGTAAACTGAATCATTAGAAAATACAGAAAACTGCACATAAGGATTTGTTTTGCTCGCTTCAGTCAAATCTAGCTCCAGCAATTGTTTACGACGGGCAAAGAGTCGATTGTTTTGGAGTCACTGCCGGCAGTTGTCGTTCTCTTCTACTTCACAGCGAGTGAAAGGAAAATTTGCGTACTGAAAGATATAAACAAAACTATGTAATTAAAACTGAAAAAACTAAAGGAAAAAAACTCTGACTATTATTACTTGAGCAACAGAAAAATGATCGAAGTAGTCTTTTCTTCTAGAGTAAGCTTGCTGGCCTTCTAAAGTTCCATGAAAGTTTTGAAAACTTTAAAGCTTAAAAGCGCACAAGGTTGTTCACTCGCATGCGTTACCATTACGGTTCTTTGACTGAAGACAAGGATAAAGTTGGTTCTGCAAAGGTAAATAAATCTGGGCATGTAAAAAAAGTAGCCATAGCTACTAATAACAGAATACAAGCAGGTTTTAATTCAACCGGGCGAAAGAAGGCGAAGCACTGGACAAAAAATCAACCCACAAATCGAATGCACAATTATCAGAAAAACACAAACCTGTTTGGAAATGTTCAAAACGTTTTATTCCACCTCAGACTGACGGAATAATCTGTTTTTACTATAAAATTGGTTGTTCTGAATCCAAAGTAATTTTCAAGTGACGAAAAAACAACAACAACAAAAACAAAAAAAAGCCTTTACAACGAGAAAACGTTCGCACCTCGTGTATTTCATTCAGTCTCAGTCAGAACTTTCACAGAACGAGACAAACAAACGCAGGCGATAAGGGATGCGCAGAAGCTTGCGCAGAACGTTTTTCCGCCCTGAAAGACCAACATTGACGTCACGTAGCCGCCAGTCTATCACGCGACCATTTCAGAAACGTTTTCGTGAAGTCTTCGGAAATGCTCGGATTTTGATCTTTTATCTTTCTATAAAGGCTTGGAAAGAAAAATCTTTACCCAAATCGCACTTAGGATGGTTCTTTTTAGTGTTTGGTGAAGATACAAGATAAAAACGAGATAAAACTAGTTTAAGTAAAAACTAGTTTGGAGGGCAAGGGTATGCCGTCCAACATGGCGACCAACACAAATGATACAACTTTGTTGAAAAAATCAAAGTGCCATAAAATATGTCCCTTAAAAGCGTTTTCTCTCAAATTTGAGGTGTAAGATAATTTTTACGTGCACTGTCAGCAAGATTCCAACTCATTGTTTAAAGAAAGCATTGATCAAGTGACCTCTTAATGCAAGTGACCAATTGATAACCACTCGAACAAAATTGTTTTTCTCAAAACAATCACCCTGTGAAAAATGCTGAAAATAGCGTTTCAGAGTTTCTAGATCATAGAAGTTTCTGTGCTGAGGAGATACCCATCTCCCCTTGCGGCGATCGCAGTTTTTGGCTCGGCTTCGGCTCAACGATCACATGTTTTCCTGCTTGGGATTCTCATTACGTTTAATTCTGTGTTTTTTCAGCTAGTTAGTTAGTTAATTTTGTTTGGTTTCTGTTTTGTTTTTTTGTTTTGTTTTTTTGTTTTTTCTATTTAATCTGATAGTCCCCTGGGCCAAACTAACAAAATTCTTGTCCCCAGTGCTTTTATCCTAATTTTTCCCTGTTTGAGGCGTGTTTAAAAATTTCGTTTTTTTTTTTGGGGGGGGGGGGATAATTTCAATTACTGTTCAGCAAAATATTGTTTATGCCGATCACGCTAAAATGAGCCCAGTTAGGAACCACGTTTATATCTCAAATAATTGATAAAACTTAAACTTGTTTACAGCCGTTGATCCGAAGCAATCAGTTCCAACGTTTTCCGGAAAAAAATGTGGAAAATGGCACTTTCAGGAGTGAACATGGATGTTTTCCCAAAGATGCAAGATTCGTTTCTTCGCTAGATACAGGGGACATCCCTGGGATACGGAACGGGAAACTGTCAAGTGCGTTCCTAGATCTTCCCTGGACGTTATACTATAATGGCTGTAGTGGTCTAAAAAAAGTTCCACAAACACGTGCTGCTTTTCAGATGCTTTATTTTGTATCTCCTACTGCTAGGACTACACTATCAGAGCTATGTGAAGACTATACCATTACACCAGCTATGAAGAGTTCAGAAGGGAAATATTGACTATTTTCCAATTCCCCATAATACACTCTGTCTGCCCCCCAAATTTTGCATAACTTATTGTCTTAAAATGCTCTTGGGAAAATACAATACTCCCAGGAGCATTTAAAAACAATGGTTTATGCAAAATTTGGGGGGCAAACAGAGTGTATTATGGGGAATTGGAAAATAGAGAATGCTGAGGTATTCCTTTCGTTTCGTCCGGTAAGACTCCTGGTTTCGTCTTAACGCACGAACATTGCCAAGACGTCTGCCTCTCCTACGTCATCTGAAAGAAACCCAAGAAAATAAGGAACAGTTAAGGAGCTATAACAACGTTACCCTAAAGGTCCTTCTCATTCTGGAGATTATCAACGTATAGTAGTCGGGAGAATGACCTCAGTAGCCGATCAGAAATTATCCTGGTTTACAACCAGATTACAAATGAAAGACAAAGAAACAAAAACAACAACAAGCCCCTCCCGTTTTCCAAAAGGAAAGCCAGAGGGACAAGGTGGTTGACAAGCTTTTAGCTTGCATTCAGGTGTAAGATCTGAGAGATGTACAGGCCCCCATGTTTCTCATTTTAATTTAAAATTGGGGGGCAAAAAGACGGAAATAAACAATATAGGGTGACGCATCTGCCAAAGGGTGAAGAGAACACCATTTGAAGCAGTGCTAGTGCCGGATCTGAGGGATGGAGTGGCCGAAGGGTGAGAAGGGGGAGTGGAGGCAGGGGACCCCACCAAACTTATTTTAGACAAAACCGAGGCTCAAACTGAGTGAGAAAAAGAGTGGGCAAGGTCTTGAAGAGTGACGTAAGCGATACCGGTTTGTTCTGCACCTCAGAAAATTAAGCTCCTTCTTACCATGCAAAACCAGTCACTCAAAAGCGATTGTCAAAGTTTTCCCACAAACAAAAGCAATTCTCAGTCTGGATTTATATAGCCGCATACCTAGCAGTCAAGGGGGTTATAACAAGTCGGAGCTCATGGCCTTCGAGCGAGTGGGTCGCGCCATTTTGTCCCTTAGTTAAGTTTGAATCTCTGTTATTTCTAAAGCAAAGCGGAAGAAAACGATGGATAAACTTAGAAGAGAAAACAATACGTTGACAACCGATTTACAAAAGACCAAAAAGAATTTCTTGCTTTTGACTTCATTACACGTATTTTTCTTTTCTCTTTCTTTGCTTTTTCTTATCATCAGTAATATCCGATTTGTAATAACTGCGTGCCAAGAAATTGTACAGGCAATATTATGATATTAATGTCTTGGAACCGGTATTCGCAAATCATTCCCTCTTGGTGCAGGGTGGTAATACCCCAATCATCATCTATATTCGGTTTTTGTAAGTGTACTCTTCTTTAAAACTTTGCTACTAGAAATTCCTCCCAAAAAAGGAAACATTTCGAAAGCTGAAATCAAGTCATACAGACACTACCTGGCCCCGGTCGCTCAAACGGTGGATAGCGCTATCCACTGGATAAATCACTATTCAGGGAAAACAATTCACGGCTTTATCCACTGGATAGCACTATCCACCTTTCAAACAACTGGGCCCAGTTGGTTGACTCACCTTTCTCCTCCCATTTAGTGTATTTAGATAACTTGCTGTACAGTATGGGGTTTTTGTGTCGGTGACCCCTTTCCCAGTCACATTCTTTTCCGGCAATTACCATCTACCCGGTATCACCGGCGCAATTTCCTGCATATCCCCGGTTGATGAAGAAGTGCCGCTTCTTTGTTGCGTCTCCACTGATTGAAAAGTAGTTCTTTGACTCTGTTTTGATGTCATACCACTGGCTGCTGTGAGTAAGTTTGGAATCGCTAAACCAGTTTTGATTATCCGTTCCCTTGGCGTTGAATTTCAGTTCCACTTTCGACTTTCCACCTTTATAAAGACTAACTCGAGCCTGTTAATGAAACATATTTCAATTTGAGTTATACAGATATTTCGCGCGGTCGAGACATTTCTGCAGTAGTTATCCAGTTTTTTAATTAAGCAATTACACAGTAATACGCACAATATCTTTCTAGTTACAACACGAGTACATCTCCAAGTATAACTTGAACACATGTCTTAGGAAAGGGCGTGGCTAATGAAGAGGGGGAGGGCACTGTTTCAAGCTATTTAATATTGCCTTAGTTTTGAGGTGGTCTCTGTTTGAGAAAGATGATAACATTGTCACTGTTTTGAGTACCTCAGATGCGTCAAACAATTCCCAGTTCAAAACTATCCGGTTCTTGTAGTGATCGCGGTACTTGTTAGTGACGTTAAGAGCTTCCACTTCATGCTCGGAGGAGGTTTGATCAGATTTATAAATTTCATACACATTTTTCTCCACTCCGCCCACAGCCTTAAATACCATCGTCCAACCTAGATAAAAAGCGTTAATCACAGTGAGTCGATTAAGAACTATGACGTCAAAAATTTAAGTAAGAAATCTACATCCTTATTTACAAAGTGGCGGATCTGCGTTTTGTTCTCAAGCCCCACCGCTTTCAAAGAAGACGCCACGGAAGCAACAAACGTTGCAATTTCGGCAAGGCAAATAGACTCAGACTGCAAAACAGGCGACTTTTTTTTTTCTTTTCAAAATTGCTGCGAGCAAGGCTCGAAGCTGCACTGTCGGAAACTCCAAACCTTTCATGGACCAGTTCAAAAATAAGAGAGAAGAGAGGGTCGAGACAAAATAAGAAAAGAATAACACAAAAAGCCAATAAGTATGTCGACTGAAGGCTGACTGAAGAACTGGTGATTTTATAAAGCTAAGAGTGTTGTGAACTTGAAAGTATTTATAATAAACAATTAAATTTTGACTCTGCTCGCCATAGACTAGTATCCAATAGTTTTATTATAGCTGAGTGGTTAGAGCATCCAGACTCGAACTCGTGGGTTCGATTCGCACCTGGAGTTCGAAATTTGTCGTCTAAGCTTTCTGGTGTTAAAATTCTCCCTATTCCAAATACTAAAGCGTTTATTTCGTAAGACAGGAATACTCGAAGCGTGTATCAATTAATTCATTCCTCTCTAGACAATGTCACTAACCTCCGGCGTCCATGTCACAGAAAACTGGAAATGCAGTTTGGGGGACTATAAAAGAAATAAGAGAACATTTGAGTTGTCATTTACATATTAGGAATTGAAGATCATTGAAAGGTTGAAAAAAAGAAGATATGATTTAGAGTTATTTTCACGTGCTGTATGTAGGACTTTTTATTTCATCAGCTTGGTTTCCCTCCAACAGGTCAGGAATACTTGGAAACTTCAGAACAAGGCCAATTTCATCAGAGTGAAGGTGCATAATTTACACCATAGGAAAATTTGGTCAGATTTGAAAAGAAATACTAGAGTTTGCGCCTATGGCCCTACGGATATTATATATTCCTCGCTTTTTCGTTTTTAAGGCCGGGTACCCCAAATATATAGGACCCTAAGTGCCCATAATCGAAATATAAATACTTAAGCTTGCATTGCTAACAGGCTTTTTGGCGAAGCTGCACGGGCTAATATCCACTGCATTGTTTTTGAACTGAATACAGAGACATTGATGTGGTCACATGAACTTTTCTAATGACTTTAGTTCCAGCCACCTGCATAAACCGTAAAATTACTGACGTCACTGGTAAAATCCGATGTTAGAGACCTTTAAATTCTAAGACGACAGGACGACAACGAGGACGAGATTTTGTCCAATACAAAGAAGTGCGCGTGCGTGAACCAGCTTCATTTTGGCAGGAAAACGCCATAGGCGTCGTCATTCTACTACGGATTTTAGTAAGAACGTCCTTAAGTGCCAGTAGCTAGTCCATTTTTGCCTTTTCCCTTCCAAGGAACGTGGTCCCGGGCTAGTCAAAAAGACGTTTTTGAGCAACCCACGTCCGGCCGCCGGAGGTGGGTTTTTTTTCATACTTGGGCAGTTTATTTGCTTAAATGTTCGGGCAAATAGTCTCTACAAGGGATTCTGGATTCCTTTAGCCTCCTTCGCAGTCGTTTTTAGCGCCGTAATGCAAAGCGTTGCCTGATGACCCTAAAAACGGCTGCGAAGGAGACTCGGATCCCTTGTGTTCGGAACTGAAATTTTATTTTCTGTTACATTGTTCGGACGCGTGGGAACTAGGCCCTAAGTTAGTCTTCAGGGGCTCGGACCCCCCTTTAGTTTTTTCGACATGTGCTTTTTCGCTTGCGTTGTAAATTCTTGTAGTTTGTTTATCATGTTTATGTTTCGTAAATACAGCTGATTTATGCAAGAAATCGTTTTATTCACCTTGAGCTGAATTCTGGATTCCAAAGGTCCGGATTCCACGAACATCCGGGAACGGGATTACTTTACAAGGGGCAGTTATTTTTTCACACAGGGAACGCTATTTCGAGCTTTCACATAACTACCTGCTTTGCTTTTGCTACGGGTTTTATTTGGCTTCATATACCTTGTGATTCTGATAGGAATAGAAGGTTTTGACGTCGTTGCTGTAGGAAACAGTGTAGCTCATGACCCATTGATTATAGTCATTTCGTCCCTGGGTCTGTATTGCTGTCACCTCCAATTTTTTGCCAAGATCGACTTGCAGTCACTGATTTTTGTCATTAGTTCTGGAGGACCATGCGCCAGTTTTACCATTTCCACTCCGGAAATGGAGCCTGGCATTGGATGGGCCGTGTGCAGAGTTCCAACTGCTGGAAGCTGTAATCTGAGCATCGGTTATGGTTTTCTTCTGCATCCCAAGGGCTTCTGAACATCCTCCTATACACAGAAGATAAAGTGCTCGATGAAATTCAATAACAGCATGTAAAGTGCAAGTGCACGAGCCTGAGTATAGAGCGTTTCAACTCATGTGGCCAGCATCTTTGCAAATTTATTGGAACAAAAGAAAACGGAGACTCTCGCAGTCTCTTATTTTTCTTTGCAAAGTTTTCAAGTGTAATGTCTTGCTTTGACACAACTAGAATAAGTTACAGACCAGAGAAATCTGTTACTAATAATAAAATTCCTAGATTTACAGACTTAATGGGCCTCCGATGAGAATTTTACCTGAATGCAACAATATAAGCAGTAATAACAAATTGGCGCAGTTTTAAAGGATTGTTCATTCAGAAACAGAAACAAAAACTTTGGGGCACAGTTCAGCACAGGCCAGCCTAACTAACCTTTGCGTTTCAGCTTAATCCAGTAGATTCCATTCGCACGTTTTTCTTTCACTCTGTCCTTGATATCTTTACAAGATTTTCCCGGGAGTGACTTCACCCCATAGTCTAGCTTTGGGAAAACGGTGCCTTG
>NC_133206.1:24133122-24135622 GCF_958299795.1 Porites lutea | reverse complement strand
AACCCCTACTCTTTCATAAACCTAAAATCTCAAAAAGGGACCCCTTTCGGGTGAAGCCTCCATCTCTTACTCATTACAATGAGTACCCCCTGAGACTAAACCTAAGTAACGTTACATATTTTGAAGTTTCTATTTTGTGAAGAAATCGCTTTATATTGATTTGATCATATAGCTAAAAGCAGCCTTACCAGACCAGACGAAACACACCACATGGTCTGTTGTAACACGAAGCAGTTCAGGAAAGAACCGATACTCCATGGAAGGATACGCCTGTACAATGTTTCCCCTCTTTCCCATTCTAAATATGTATTTTATGGCGGTTTTTTGGTATTTTTTAGCAAGAACGCTCCACTTACCAAGGAGTCTTTCCGCAGGACTCAACGCATGCGCAATTAACTTGGTCGGTTACCAAAGATTGCGTCTGCGACAGCGATTGCATACATCGATAATAGCCAGGAATTTTATAATGAATTATGCACTAGTAAAGGATCTAGTTGTAAAATAGGGAAAACGTGTTTGCCATTTACTTGTAAGTTGCTTAGTAGAAGCATAATTTATGCAGGTTTTGCTAAATTGAGCATAATTACTAAAAATGGCCTGGTTATTGGCATAATATCATGGGTGACGAATTACTCCTTAATTTTGGCGCGAAATTTCAGCATTAATTTGTAATTTCACATGTGAAATTACAAAATTTGCATGGCAACCTTCCATACGTCTCAGTGTCAAGATGGCGACGAGGTTTTAAAATGCCGTGAATGAAGATGTCAGGGCACAAAAAGACGCGTTAGAAAACCTGAACACACAAAAGAGCACATCAAGAAGGATTCTAACAGATGTTTTGCCAAAAAAATTTGAAAATTGAATGAATGAATGAATGAATGAATGAATGAAGAGTCGTGGATGAGAGGACAACAGACGTGTCCTCTCACAACTCTTAAGCCAAATTTAAGTTCTAAACATTTGAGAAAGTGAAGTTCTCGATCGATAGGATCCTGTATAAACATGTCAAGAATTCACGATTGCTAACGTAATTCGTCACCCAAGATATTAATAGGTTATCAAATGGTATACTCGTGAAATTAAGGAAAGATTTTACTTGCGTTTTATCCAAATCCTCGGGAAATTATTAGGATTTGGACAAAACGCGCGTGAAATTTTTCCCTAATTTCACTCGTCACCATTTGATTACACATACTAATTTTAGAAATATACGTGCACTGTTGGTAGCATTATATTATGCTACTTTTGCCAGCACAATCTATAAAAGCCTACCCGAAAGAGGCACCAGATATATCAAAGGGTAGGGGTTATGCTAGTTGAAATATATAAAAAGGTATAAGGAAATCTTTCATTTCGGTCTAAAAGTGGCCCAAAGGGCGGCTAACAGAAAACGTTCTGGTTTTATGAGTTATTCATATTTAAAACATAGTTTATTTAGAGAATAAAAAGAGTTTAAAGTTCTAAACTCGGTATGTGAACGGGGTAACATTTGTCAATAGATGTATACGAAAATTCATGTAAGAGGGTAAGAGGCGTAAAAGGGCTGGACCTGAGGACGGAGCCTCCCTGTATAAAACTTTGTTGAATACCCTCCACCTCCCCTCCTCCCCCCGGGCGATAATTGAACGTTCTACCTTTGTTTTGCTCAAAGCGGAGATACGACTGGTAATTAATTAAGTTGTATGGCTCGTGAAGTCCAAGGGTCAATTTAACATCAGAACTTTATTTTTGGTTGGCTCTAAATGTTTGCGAGCTAGAAGTTCCCCCATTACGAATAGTGTGGTACTCAATTAAAGCTAATTTATACAACAGGATAAATTCGAGTTAATGTGATAACCATAAACCCGCCCTTACCAGTAGTGGAATCAGCTCACTTCCTTTTAGGGGTCACTCCCGGCATGTGACCCCTGTCACACTAATTGTTTCGCTCAGCCAATTAGATGCCAGCTATCACATGTACAGTTGATGCCTATATTTTCGCACCTAGCTCAGCAAAATAGCACTTCATATTCTTCTCTTCGTGGAACAAAATGCCATCCCACCCTCCCTTATTACTGCTTGATTCTCTCTGCTGGTTTTCTTAAGGTTTTATATATGAGGTCTTTTCTCTTGTTGAAAAATTTAAGAAGCAGCTTATACTTTTTGCAATCATACAAACGACTGATCTTTGTTGTTTACACTTTGAATCAATTGGCAATTGTCAAGAAGATATGGCAGAAAAGAGGTGGGCTTTCTACTGAGGGGAATCATCGTACCCGGCATCCTAACATGCTTGTGCACTTAGTTACTTTGGGCCTTATTTTGATTATTAAGTTGATAAAAGTTTAATTGTCATTTACTTACAACTTCTATTAATATAATTTTCGTCCAACCTCTCTCCCTCGAGGTTCATGTTAAGTGTCTGGCTCTGCTTTCGGGAGGGTTCAGGTTTCCCTCAAAAATAATTGAGGGTTTTTCCTGACGGGCAGCAGGCACGCAATCCTAGCTTAAATTAGTG